>NW_021851634.1:222014-246472 GCF_003651465.1 Formica exsecta | reverse complement strand
AGAGAGAGAGAGAGAGAGAGAGAGAGAGAGAGAGAGAGAGAGAGAGAGAGGGAGAGAGAGAGAGAGAGAGAGCAATGGAGAAAGAGAGATAGAACATCTGTAGTCGTTGGCGTCGGATGATGAGGGAGAGAATACCGTAGGGGCTGAGAAAAGAAGCGAGAGAAACAGGCAAAGGCCCTTCGCATGAGTCTCTTCTCTTCTCTTCTCTCGCTACCCTAGGTTAGGTGCTATTGTAATCGATTGGAAATGCGGGACTTCCCCTGATCCTTCTTTCTCTCTTTCTCTCTTCTCTCTCTCTCTCTCTCTCTCTCTCTCCCTCCCTCTCTCTTTCTCTCACATACACGCACGCGCGCGCGCACACACACACACACACACTCTCTCTTTCTTCTTCGACCCTTGCCTGCTATACTCGTTACTCATTGTCTGGCAACCCCCTTGCGCCGAGTACGAAGACATATGCATCGACATACCATCGTGTGCACATGTTCAACACGATACAGGCGCATGGACACATATACACGCACGCACGCGTGCACAAATGCACATACAATAGATGGATGGACGGAGCATTGGGGGGCGCGAGATATAGTTTGATTTGCTCACCGCGGGGTTAAAAGCGAGAGACACCTTGTGCTTGCGACGTTTCTTTGAGCGGATCCAACCGTCCGACCTATCATAAAGTGTCCAGCAAGATATCCATGCTTTTGCTTTCTCTTGTTTACGAGATTGCCGTGTTCTCCGTTTTTTGATGCGAAATCTTATTAAATGATTTTCTCTAACTTGGATTAAAGATGCTGTACTTTCTTCTAATAAGCACTCTTTGGGTAGCTAACAGAAATTCTTTAAGATACTTGTATAAATTTGAAATAAAATTGGTTTTGTAATTGCTGAGAGAATGAAAAAATGGTAAAATAAATATATTCAAAAGATTAAAAGATCTATCCCAACTAATCCAAGAGATCAAAATTTAAAAAACATTTAACAACCATAACAGGAAACTTTTTGTGCTCCTTATATAAAAGAATATTCGTTGCGTTATATATATAATACTATAAAACAGAGATGAGAATTAGTTGCAACTTTTAGCCCGATTTTCGTAACTAACACCCACTGCCCCCTTCTTGTCGCTCGCATGTTAGCAACGAGTTGCGGCGGGCCGCGGTGCCTCTTCCACCTGACGCCTACCGTTGGCCACGTCTATCGTAATGTGAAGGGACCTCCGTACACTGCATGTACACGAGAGCAGACACAGATTCCCCACTTGTAAACGCCGCATAGTTATTCCCATCTATTATAGCACTTTCCGCACAATAGATAATTGTGCACCGGGTCCGGATGATCACCGCACAATTAAATTTTAAACGAAACATTAGTTTTTTCGAATATTTTAAACGGGACCACATGATAAAACGGTGAACTTTCTGTCCACGGCACATGCGACAACGATAAAGATTGCACGGCACGGAAGTCATCCAAAGACTAAAGTAAAGACTAGATTCATTAGATGATGTAGTTAATAATTTTTTTGGGGTTTTCCCGATGCTTTCCATTAGTAATGTCATCAATTTTTGTCGAAGAATTCTGCTGAATTGCCTTTAAAACTTCTCTTTGTCGATCTAAAATACTCAATCATTTCTTTTGTCAAATATTATTTTTTTAGATTAAAAAATTTATATATATTATTTAAGGATAGTTTATATATAATTACCTCTGGACTCTTGTGTTGAAAAAATGATTGGTGCTGTTATTATTAAATCAGGGACAACGTCTAAAACATTTGGATCAACTTTGTCTATATTTTTTTTTGTGGCCTTCCTCATGTGAGAAACCTTGATTGTCTTTTAGCTGTTAATATATTTTTATTTTGCTGTTTTAAATTAGACCAATACTACTTCAACTGTTGTACATCTTTCTATAATATAAAACATTGTCTATATTAAAAAGAATTTATAAAACTGTAAAAATAATAAAATAAATTTAATATATACTAATATCTTAAACAATCACTTCATATCAATTATTCATCAATATATAATTTTGAATGTGAATATTTAGTAAATTATTGTAATTATGCATTCAATTAATTATCAGAGATTGTCAAAAAAGACACACATTTCCTTTTCTTTAAAATGTAATAAATCTTCTCTTGTACACTATTTTCTATTTAATCATACTGTTTTATTATTATTTAAATCCATTAAGATGATTAAATTCTTATATAATTGTTCCAACTTTTTTCAGCAGTGGTTAATAGTATTCTAAATCTTTCAGCAATAGTGAGTCTATTTTATTCTGGTTACAGCTAATCAGGTAGCTATAGCTATATCATCTCTTTGAGCTGTTGTGTATAAACTAGAATGGTATTGAATTTTAACATATTTTCCTAATGAAGCTCTAGAAGCATTTTGTCGATTTGAAGAATTAATTGCATCAAATATTTTTTTATGCCAACAATATACTTTATAAATTGTTATTGCTTCAGCTTCATTGAAGTTTGTAGCAGATGGAATTGGTAATAGAGATCCAAATGTCGACATACACATAAAATTATGAAATCCATTAGCAATGGAATGAGGAGGAATAGTTGTAATTATGAGTAAATGTCCTTGAGAAATTTCTTTAACTATGAAACCTGCAAAACAAGCTGATATTCTTATCACTCTTTCCATATTCTGCAAAAAAGTTCGCAAATCATCAATAGATTTTCTTTTGATCTTTCCTATGATGATCCTCTCATAGTATCCAATGTAGCCAAAGTTAGCATATTCTTTTTATAAGTTTCTTCTCCTATATTAGCAACATTAGCATGCTTATGTAGTAAAGTTAACAATCTTAATGGATTGAATCCTTGGATTGAATCCTTTCATATTAGCTACAGATACTGGAAGATCTCAAATAATATATTTTCTTCCAGTAATCTACCTATATATATTTTCTGAGCTGCAATATCAGCTGTAGTTACAATTATTTATTCTGCCATCTTGTAATGAAGATTAAAGCTTATTCAATGAATTTTAAATATGAAGAACTAGATTAATATAATTTTTAATGAATACTGTCTAATTGAAAGAAATAAAGTGTTATACTAATATAATTTAATACCTTAGTAGAAACTAATGAAGAGTTATTATATTTCTCTATAATAATTGATCAAGCCACTGATTTCTCTTTCAATGTGGAGGAATTTGTATCTTTGGATTCAATTACATGTTTGTACTTTTTTAAGATTTCGAGGAATATTTGCTTTTCCAACTCGGAATAAACGGTTCTCTGCTTGAACATTGTTTTCCTAAAAGAAATATTTTTAAAAAATAAAATTGAAAAATATAAATGCAAAGGATTTTTATAATGAAATAGATAAAGATAATGTTTTTCTCGTTTAAATAAATTTACAGTAAATATATCATATGATAGTAATATATTACATCTCAATATTATAATTTCTCTCAATTTTCGATTTAGTAAATTTACCTTTTATTAGAATTTGGGCAATGCATTTCTGGATTATGTTACAAAACATCCTTCCCGAGGAAAATTTTACAGCGTTTTGGAATTTAGCCCTGGTAGCGAATATACACATTTCTCCATTACGTATTTATATACTTGTAGATATTGAATGTCATTGGTCATATTTTTAAGGAATCCCGAACATTTCCAAAATCGGGTACTTAAGAACGAATTTTATTAAGGCAGTCTTAAATTTCAACTGGATTCTTTAAGACTCATCTATGCATATAGGACATTTTCAAGATAGTTTTGGACACCAAGGCAATCTCGACGAAGACTATCTCAAGACAGATTTTAAACAACGTCTATGAATTCTGCCCTAGAACTCGCAGGGGGGGAGCATAACCTCCGTCAAAAGTACATACCAGAGATCAAAGCCCCTCCTTGCCGATAAAAAATCGCGAATGATTACGATATTAGTAACGTCAGATAACACATAAATAAGACAACAGATTTTCAACGAGGCTAATGATGCATCATTCAAACAGAATGTCTGTCTGTTTTTATGTATTTCATTTTCGAAAAGGAACATTCGTATAAATATACGTGGATCCAAACATGGAAAAAATTCAAAGATTGAAATTTTTAACTATAAGAATTGGGTAATTTGATATATTTAATATCTTAAAAAATTCTACCCCTTTTTCTGGCCACGTTTTTAGCGAAAGATCATTTTATAAATCACAAAATTTTGCCTGAAATTCTAAGTTTTGTTCTTCAATTTGGACAATGAGAAAATTCTTTCGATTTTATGTTTACTACTGAAAACACTTATAATTTTTTAAACGAAATTGTTATATATTTCAGCGCCAAATAAAAATTTCTAAATTTTTTCATTTATATAAATGTATAGTTTTATCATATAATTAGAATTTTCGGGTTGGCAAGGGTTTCTCGTCAATTTAATCTACACAATTCAATGTAAGGCTATTTTATTTGACTTTGTTGTGAATTCAATCCGATCAATTATTAATATTTTATTTATATGAAATATTAATTTTACCCATGGTTAAACATGGTACACCGTATGTGATAAGATTCTTAGATTCTGCAGACAAAGTCTAAAATAAATAACTTATTTTAATCCATATTATATAAACTGCTGCTATACACGTAAAATATTTTGAAATTTCCATAATTACAATTAAATTATTTTTTATTAAATGTTGTTTTACTGTTGTTTTATTATTGTTGTAATCATATAGAGGATTTCAGAGCTCTACCAAGAGCTCTATTCAGGGTTATACTTTTGATTTTAACTATAACTTGAAGTTGATTCTTTTGCAACATAAATATCGAAAATATCAAAGTCAAAGTTGATTAACTTTTCAATTGTTAACATAATATGTCCTTGTAATTAATTATTAAATTATGATTGCACAAAATAAAACTGGAAACTAATTAGAAATATTCTCGTAATCTTAATTATATATATACATAAGAAAAATCCATTTTCTATAAAATTTCCCTTATTATAACTTTATAATAATTCTATTCAATTATTCATAAATCAGATATCAAAAGACATGGTAGTGTCTTATATATGATTGTGTTTTTATATTTGTAATAGAGGTCATAATACAGATTGTTTCACTTAATTTAATGTGTTTTTATATTATTTAACTTGCAAAACGTCGCATCATCAAAAATTATACACAGTTATTCATGTCCACGCAAAATAAAAATAATAATTACGAAAAAATAATAATTATGAAAAAATTACATGTGACGAACAGTGTGCATCAATTCTATGGCTGACATTCTCATATTCTCTGTAAGAGCGACATTGCACGAGATCTATTAATAATTCATCTCCATATTTTTGAGTTTGTGTTAAATATTCAGTATCTATGTCAACATTATCGATCTCTAAAACTTTTTCTTACATCGCGTAAAATCTTCTTTTTTTTATAATAATTATGAGTCATAGCATTGTTCGTCCGATTTCGTGCAAAGAAATGTAACGTCAAAAGATCATCTTGTCTTCTTTAGGTTAAGTGGCCCGTATTCATTCAGTCGAAACTTATATATGTGTAAGTAAAACTTAAGTAAATGCTTAAGTTTGCGTCTTGATGCAAACTACGCTTGAACTTGAGTCGACACGAATAAGATCTACTTGACAAAGTCGGACTTATTTAGGTCTTGACTTAATCAGGTTTTTGATGATTCATAGTCGCAACTTATTTATAATAAATATAATCTTAAGCATGAACGTATTCATAGTTATTTAATACGGACTTATAGAGTAATAAGATCGCAAATAAATTTTACTTCGGCAAGTCAAGGTTGAATATGACTTAAGTATATGCTTAATTGGATGATTTTAAAACCTCTGTGAAGTTGGCACCCCATCTTTTAAAAAACTAAATTTTTTTCAGAGTTCTGAATGCACCTTTAGACATTTCATTTTGTGAAGTTAGCACCCCCAAGATTCAAAAATGGTTTTTTTAGCTTAATTTGCCAGAACTATTTTTAAAATTAGTAAGGAACTCTAGAACTTTTCGGGGTGCATTCAGAACTCTAAAAAAAATTTAGTTTTTTAAAAGATGGGGTGCCAACTTCACAGAGGTGATTTTAAATACAGTTGCACGAAGCAAAATATTATCAAAAATATATTTATTATGTACAACCAAATAATTAATTAATTAACAATAATAGAGTTCATTTATTACGATTTATATTTACTATGTATTTCAGTTTCTGATAAATCAGATGAAAATTGTGTTGGTGCCATTTCAAATAGATTCGGTGCAACGAGCGCAATATATGAATCAATTTCAGAAATTTTTTTCTCGGGGACATCTTCTGTAGCTAATCTTTCTTGACGTTCTTTTGTTAAAGCATTTCGTTGTGTCGCTTTCATATTTGCCCATAATTTTTTTAACTGTTGTACCGATTTCTATAATTAAACAAAGTAATACATATACGTTAAGCAATAATATAAGAGAAATATTATAATATTATGACTTAATATTAACATAATATTATATACATAAAGATTTAGTTAAGTTTGATATTTTACCACTAGTAGAAGAAAGACTCGCAATATACTCATTTTCAATAATTACAGCGCTAATTAAAAAAAATGGTTTTGTATATACCATTAATTTCTGCTTCAGTCATATAAGGTGAAAATAAGACTGGCGCAGTTTTCATAAGATGAAACACAATATTAACAATATCAGGGTCGATATATGTTTCTGTTTCTTGTGGTCCTCCATCAATTGTCATACGTGACTGTTTCTCTTTGTTAAAGCTTCTTTTTAACATTGTTTTAAGTTTGTCCATAGTTCTTTTAATTGTTGAACAATTCTCTATTAAAATATTTTATGTAATATTACATGTGTGTATGTGTCGATGCACAATTGTTTGTCGTAATTCTTACCTTTTGACAAATTAAAATTGATTCATTACATATTTTGCTCCATGCGACGTCTTTTTCTTTTAATGTTTTAATGTTTCATTACTTTTTTTTAAATTCTATTACTAGAATTCTATTAATTCTATTATAATTCTATGCTTATACCTTTCAAGAATCTGAAGAAATATCTTTTTTCTACTGATATGTAGTGTTTGCTCTTGTTAATTTTCTCTTTACACTACATTCTATAAACAAAATTGTACTTTAATTTTAGAAATCTTAGAATAAATAATTATCACAAAAATAAACCGTTTACTTACTTCAACGACATCTGCCAAATTAGCAATGAACGATACAATAGCCATGGCTAACGTAACACAAGATGGTATAAAACTGCGCCTTGAATCTAATATTCCTATTGGAGGAACTAACAGAAATATTACGGAAATAGCCGACTCGAGAATAAGCATGATCTTCATTAAGTAGATCCCAAATCAAATAAGACTTACTTGTGCGAAAACTTCATCGCGAAGATCGTTTTATTTTATGACTATGGAATCTACCAATCTTAAGACGGTCTGAATTGAATAAGACAGACGATGTCAAGATCGTCTTAAGTGTTGACTTGAGACTCAACTATGAATACGGGCTTAAGATTACAATCATAATTGATAAGACATGAGGTTCCTTTAAAACATGAAACTAAAAATGTAAAATGAAAATATTTTGGTATCATCATTATTTTTAATGTTATTCTGTTTAGTATGAGAGATTGATATTTTATTCTTATTATTCATAAAATATTTAAAGGCTGAATTAAGTTATTATACAAAAATCAGTTGACTTTTCCCCATTAAATTTCATTCATTGAAGCATTTACAGTTTAACAGATTTTCATCATAAAAAACATACTATTCGAATGAATGATTGCAGATAACGTTCGTATTTTGAATTTTTTGCTATTTTATTAAAATTTGCATAAAAATCGATATAATATGTAGAATTTTACTTAAATTCATTTTATTCTTTCATCATAAAAACATGTTATTTTATCATGTTACAAATAATCGTATTTTGAATTTTATTTTAACGTTCGTATTTTGAATCTTTTATATCTGTGGATGTCAGTTGACGTGTCACGATTTTTCTTTGTCTTTAATCGATTTAAAAACATTTGGGATTTAAACACATCTCCGTACACAGAAAACTACAAACCAATAATTCCTGTCCAAACATTAATACTCCATCGGTGATCCACAGTTCTCAGTGTGGATTAACTTCGCACAATAATGGAAATTGTGCCTATTAATGGTTCCATCATTCTTAATGTTGCTTCATCTGACCACAATACAAATCGGAAGAAGGCAGAATCTCCTTCTAATTTATTTTGAGCCCATGTACAAAAGTGGATCCTCATGTTAAAATCATATTGCGATATCTTGCGAATTCTCGGAGTAGCGATATACGATATAGAACTTGTTTTTCCTAAGTATTCGCGACACTGAAGATTGGCTAATACCTCTATCACGGGCAATATCTCTTGTGAAGACATGTGGATTTTCAGTATAATTGCGGCCAATACATCAATAGATACATTTTCGTTTTTAACTGCAACATTTTGTTTTTGTTATCTTGGCTCAGGCTTAACATTTTCAATAGTGCATTTCAATAATCAATTTGTCAAACGTGTAAAAACTCTTCGTCCGAAATGACGACGATTTGGAAAGCGTGCAGTGTACAAAGCAGGCGCTTGCGTAGTATTTTGTCTGCATTCACCGTAAATCATTAATATATCAAAAGCTTCTTGATTAGAATATAACATTTTGAAAAAATTAGATCATTTACAACAACAAGAATCTTTGTTCGCGACGTGATTTGTGTACTTATCGATTGTACAATTATAACTGAAATGTGAATATCACCTCATTTTGGAATAAATACGAGGCGGGAGCTCAATGGATATTTCCAAAGGAATGTCTCCAAACAAATGAATCAGTAGAGGTGGTCCTGTATTATTTCCTGCGAGATCACCTGACTTAATATGTTTGGATTTTTATCTCTGGGGAAGAGTGAAGGAGTTAGCTTACTTTCAACGTCCTACCACTCGAGAAAATATGGTAGAAAGAATAAAAAATATTTATCGCGAAATAACCACACAAGAAGAAGTGCAAGCAAGTTTTTCGCGAAGACTACAGGCATGTCTGGATTAACATAGTGAACATTTTGAACACTTACTAAATAAAATAATTGTTTATAACACAATTTTTATAAATTATTAAAATATTTGTTCATGTAAAAATAATATTTGTTTTGTCAAACGGTGGCGTTTTCTTTCAGGTTACAATACATTTTGAACATAAAATTTAACATAACTGTGTAATCTTATTTTTATATACTTATATACTATCTTTTTTCTTTCGTTTCCATACAATATCGAAAACTGCATCTATTATATCATTATCAAATTTTAAACAATTAAAAGATTTAATATGAATTTTGATATTGCTGGCATAAGAATCTGCCTCATGGCATATTTAAATTGTAATGCATTTGGATTATTGTTATGACCATGTCGGCTTTTTATTTTTGCAAATAATATTTCCAAATGGTCTTGTGAAAATTTATAAATTAATAGATACTTATAATATGGTCTATTATATATCTGTTATTTCTAAGATTGATTTTACTACAGATTCTAACCTACATATAAAAGTTTTCCTTTCTGTATGTATTAATTTTATATCATCTGAAGTTTCTATATTAAACAAATAATTCAGCTTTTCAAGGATTATTTGTTTTAAATGAGCCAAACGATTTTTTGTAAGAGGTTGTTTAAAGCCTTTACCAAACGAATTTCTACTATTCAATAAATCAAACAACCAATTATTTCAATAAATTTGATCGTAGCATCACAATTTTGAAATTCTTTCACATCAGCGTTTTTCAAAAATTTAATTGCATTTGCTATAGAGGAACTTAAAGTATGGACAGCATATTGAACTTTCATTTTATTTTGCTTCCAATTGATGCATTGTGAATTTAACTTATTTTTTAATTTTAATGTTAATTGAACTGAATATTATGTAATTTGATAATATATTTCCATTTAATTTTATTATTTGCAATGCAAAAAACTTTATATTCGGCTAAAGCATTTCGAGCCAATTGTAATAATAAAAAGATTGGTTCCAAATTTTCATTCTATCTTATTTTGTTGATATCCTAACAACGGTTGAATTTTCGAAAAATATTCTAATATGAAAGTTATAAAGCTCATTGAGTACTATCGATGGAGTGATTACAAAGTACCCCTTTCCATCTAAAAGAATTTTTTTTTATTATCGGTGTGAAAAGCGGACATTCAAGGTTATTCAAGGTCACTAAAGTATGTGTTCCTACTTGTCCTACAATTTTTATAATGGATATCATTCTCTATCTCTAACCGTTTTCGAGAAAAACATGGTGAACTTTTGATCAGACCCTGTATATATAGGCTATATGTAGGCTAGATAAAGATCAGGATGAATTAATACACTTTAATTTATAAAAAATAATATATTCAGTCGAAGAAAACAATCGATATATGTGTCTCATAGCAAAATCGAGAAACTCTTCGATCCCGCTCAAACATATTCGAACTTCAAACGTGCGTGTCCCTAAAACAAAATGCTATCTAATTCCGCTTTTCTCAGCGGCAAAACATAATACACCAAACACACTAGTGACTAACTAAACATATATTCCTTACATATAGTATACGTAACATTTGAAATCCACGTCAAAGCAAGAAGCGCAGAGAGCTCTCACAATCAGATGTAGCAATATCTCTTCCAGTTTGATTGTGATCAGTGTCATATCGTATGCATTTTCTCTCGAAAAGTTTTTGTCATTTTGACGCTAGCTTTCTTGTGAAATCTATTTTAACAATTTTCGATTAGTACAATTTTCAATTACTTCAACTTGCAGTCGCAAACACGAATCACAGAAAAATGAAAAAGGCAGTAGGAGTCAAGCGACAAATGTTAATGCGCAAAGTATCTTCACAATTTCATTAATATATTTAAATTATATAAAAATCAAAAAATTAATTAATTTAACAATTTAACAATTTAATAAATTTGGTTGATTAAATTTTTTCTGAAGTTCTAATCTAAAAAAAAGATGAAGTAATTATTTACATTAACGGACACCTCACTGATGACCTTGACCTTCACATATGTTGCTGATTAATATTTTTCACTTTGTTTTATTTGGCGGTCTCGTATAGTTTTTGAAATATTTAGTGAAAAAGATTTACTGAATAAAACGTAATTTTCCGACATCATATACATTTAATAGAGCGTACTCTTAGCAGATTTATTTATTTAAACGTGGCAAATAAAATGCATGGACGGGGGAGGGGCTCCGCCCCTCTCCCTGCACCTACACCCCGAAAAATTTTAACCTAACCCAAACCTATATCTGATTTCACATTAAAATTAGATTTGGGTAAGATTATAATTTTTTGGAAGGAAGAGGGTGCAGGGATAGGGACGAAGCCCCTCCTCCACCCATGCGTAAAAGTTATAATTTTTTGTATTTTTATAATTTTGATAAAAGATCGAAGTTTCCAATTCTCTATTCGGAATTTTAACATTTTGTATATTTAAATAATTAAAAATAAGAATCGCGGGCAATTGATCTTTTTACGAATAACTCGATGACTGATTAAATAATCAGTCAATTTCTTCTCGTTATTGACGATGCTAAGAAATTAGTGAATGATGCATGTTGACTACATGAGGGACGATTAAATGACCTTACTGAATAATACAGATACTCGAAATATATTGTAAACAAATATCTGATACAAGTAGTTTGTATATAGGTGTATAAGTGTATAGGTGTTTATTAAATAGATATTTAATATTCTCTTTTAAATGTGTATGGTACCAGAAAATTACGTTTTATTCAGTAAACCTTTCTCGTTAAATATCTCAAAAAATATACGAAACCACTAAATAAAACAAAGTGAATATTTATCAGCAACCTCACCCTCACAACATATGTGAAGGTCAAGGTCATTGGAGAAGTGTCCGTTAATGTAAATAATTATCAAAAATAAATCAATAAAATTAATAATTATATAGCTATGTAATTACACAAATATTTTTATTTGTGTAATTTACTACTATTCTAAATAATATTTCTATTTTTGTTCCTAAATATAATATTTTTCTGAACATAAAATATGTTTTATTGTTATAATTTATAAAAATATTAAAATTTCTACGTTTATTGCAATAATATTTTTATAATCCTATAAGACACCAAGTGCAAGAGAAATTTTCGTTGTCATTAGATCATTATGCATTCTTTGAAAAGAGATAAAAGTAATCTCTCTCGTCAACAAAGATAATAAGTTGCATTGTATAACTCTGAATAATGTTGAATAAAACTATGACGCGCAGTATATGCTTCTCTCACTCCTATTAAGTTAGCTTTGATTTTTATAATTTTTACAATTATTTTCTATGGATTTAAAATAAATTAAATAAAATTTCTAAATTTAATTTAATAAATTCAAAAATATATTGTTCTAACATGTTGGCGCATATCACCAAATCGGTGTTATGAGCGGATCTTAAAATTGTCTTTTATTGTGTCTCATGACAAAAAATCTAAAGGGAGATTCAAATCATCCCATTGTGTATCCATTTTGGTTAATCTATCACAGTTAGGAAATTTTTAATTCAAGATTTTCTTGTACTAATGTGTTATATGCAGACTGACCGTTTCATGTTTTTAATAAAAGTTTATTTAAAAATATGTTCCAACAGATATGTGAACAAGATGTCGGATAAAAGATCTGCACATTTTTATCTAGAAAAGAACCAATGATAATACATCATTAACAATTTCAGACGTTTACACTCTGCTGTTACTGATTAACTTGTCAACTTCTCGGATCTTTTACGGTCCGATAATGTATGTTTCTTTTCTTTTTAATTGACACGTTCATGATTTTTAAGAGGCTTCATCGATACATTATTAAAAAATAATAGATTGTTTTTAACCGGCCCTAAATTTATGTATGTAGTATATCCAGCGAACAAAATGTCACCGTCAGAGACGAAAATAATGACCGTGACCGTAACGATGATTGTACATGAATAGAGATGAGGAAGAAAGAAAGAAAGAGGCGCGTATAGAATGAAGTATAGAACGAAGGGGTAAACGAAGAAAGACAAATGGAAAATTCACTCTAGCAGTTTAAGCTATTTTCGTTGTTCGTTGTTATAAGCTTTTATATTAAAAAACAAAAACGAATTTCTTCGGACGGAAGTGTTACCTTTAGCGCGCCGAATTCGTGATACGATTGCGTGTTTCCGAGAGAGATGTATGAGAAAGGGGGGAAGGGGCGAGGACTGCGTATCGTTGTATGTGATAGCTGCGTACTAATTAATTACAGCTGCGTAGATTATCGATCCAAGCGTGTACGCCTCATATCGCGTACTGATCCGTCAGTTTTTGTTGATACGGTTACGTTTGTATGTGTTTTTTTTTCCTCATTGATTTGCGCATCAATTCTGCTTCTGCCAGAGCGATTAAACTAGAAATCGACGATAGTTTAACGAGATATTATTATACCGTCATTAATATACAAAGAGGGCATACGTATCCCGGAATTGATGGACATATAGAGTTGTTCGTTGTATAATACAAAACGCGAATTTTTTCTTATCAATAATATCATTAATTATTGTTCCGCTCGATATTTTAACAGTTAAACGTGAAATTAAGATTTTGTTAAAGAAAACTCGGTTTGTATTTCAATAACGAATAATCTCTTGTATAATCCAGGAAAATTATTGTCATCTGAACGCACAAGACATTCACTTTTTGTCAATTCTGGGGGACGCTTTATTTTCATAAATAACATTCGCCATTTTTTCATTGATATAAGCGAATTATCAATTTTGTTATCCTTGTTAGCAGGAGCGGATCTTTATCGCGAAAGGATTTAATGGATTTTCAATTTCTGTATTTATTCTAAATCTGTCGTCTCCGCGAAATTTTCAGTTCCATTAATGACTAAAAACGAAATAAAGAAAATAGTAACAATGCTTTTGCTTTTCCGAGACATTTCGATCATTTCTCATGCATGTGGTCAGAATTTTTATAAAATAACCCTATTTTTAACTATTTAACAATTATGATCAAACTTTCTGATTGATTCGTATATAAAGAATTACTATAATAAATTAATATAATGTTAATTATTAGTTGTGATTAATTTTATTTTATCATTGTTATAGTTATTATTATTGTAACATTATATATTATGTTATTGTTTATTTATAAAAGTTATTTGATACATTGTATGAGAAATTTATTTTTTTTTGAAAAAAATCACGACGGATGATCGTTCAGAAAAATATTTTGAATTTTTGAGCTTAAAAGAGCAAAATTTATATATTTTGATTTAGGATCAAGTAACCAGCGAATTTCAAGATGTCTCGGGAAAAAAGTCTCTCTTTCGCTTGCTAGACTTAAAAGTATTATTTTCTTTCATTATTACATTGTTACACACAGTGTGTCAAGTGGTTAACTCTGTTGACAGATCCGCTCGTGTTCAACAACAGCAGCAGCAACAGCAACAACCTCGATGTAATGCTAACATCTTACACCCGCCATTTGCGAACAGCGCGAATACTTTCGCTGGCGAATAGTTTAATTGACAGGATGCCAAATGTTAGTTCTAAGTAGTCCTCGTAGCGAATTACTCGTCTTAACGAGTCCTCTCGCGCGGACTTTGCGTATCGCATCACAGGGCAATATTGAAGTTTCGCATCTTCATCTGTCAAGGGTGGGGAGCAGGAAAAGAGAAAAAGAGAGAGAGAGGGGGGGGGCGCTGCGATCGCGATCATGAGATTCTTATGGCCTTTTAAATTTGTTGCTGCGAAAGAGCTGGGACAAAAATTTGTGCTTTGCCCGCTGTCAGTTTTTGGAAAAATAATCCTACCATCAAAATTTTTTTTGGAATTTTGTTTGCTGGAAAAATTGTACAATAAGTGTGTATATGTATATAAGATTATATTTTTCAAATTATTTTTATCATATATATATATATATATAATATGCAAATCAGCACAAATATATTTAATCGAACGTTATAGTAACAGATTAAAAAACTGACGTGATGCGAAAGTATATTCCAAGCAGAGTCCATTAATTATGCTTTGGGATATTAACTCCCTTGATACAAGAAGGGTTGAGAAATTCGATCGACGAACGTTTGTTGTCGCGCGGACGCGAATTTCCTCTGAGCTGCTTTGAAAAAATTTTTCTTGCTTACACAACGACACGATAGTTAATCTTGGAAGATCCACTCACCCATCGACGACGAGATGTAACTTTGTCATGCGAAATGGACATTCATATACAATCGTTTCTCGCTAAATTTTATTTCGCGAAGAAAGGATTATTTTTGTCATCGAGCAGAGCATTATCATCGACCAATCAAAGCGCGACTTGCGCTGTACGGACGAGGTTTACCCTACATACGACGATTACGTGGAATACTCATACACATACACATATTACGTGCATATCCTGTACTATATGTCGTAATGCGCAAGTATAGATAACGTCGAACATATCTTATATTGCAGTATGTTTTCTTTTTTTTTTTTTACATACATACAATTTCTCAAAGATTCTTCAATACTGATTATACGAATTTTATGCGAATGTTCGTGTCGAGAAGCAGTAGGCAATTAAATCGTGTTACAACTGTCAAAAATTTCCGACTTTAATCTCATCATTATCGTTATGTTAGTAGCTTGCAAAAGACACGATTTTTACGAAACTTATATATATTTTCAACTTCTCAAGAAAATTTATTTGCGCCATAAAAAGATAATAATTTTCAACGATGTTAAGGGTGTAAAATTCTCTTTTACGAAAAAATTATTTTCGCATTCGTGTAGATATAGTTAACGAAAGCGTGAGTGAAATTTTCAAAGTATCATGTCGCGATGAAATATCACAGGCAGACAGGATGAGGTTTTTCATACGGGACTTACACAAATTGTTGCTTGAAAGCCTCGCGCGATCTGTAACATTCGATAAACGTTCATACGAGTTACCGCGGTAAATGTATCTCAAACGATTGCGTGAAAAAATATTTATTCCGCGTGTTTATTCTCTGATATTTTTTATCTATATTTATTTTCGCGATACACGCGCGCGCGCGCGTACACACACACACACACACACACTTGAATTATTAAGATAAAAGACTTCATTCTTTTGTGTTTTATCCAAGGTAGTCGCTGTATAATTGAACTTTATTAAGATAAAGCATGACACATCACATAGACATACACATCTTTAAAATTTTAATTAATTTAAAAAATCGCGCAGTACAAAAGAAGGCCCCTCTTTCTATAATTCGATTAAAAAAGTTGTCCGACTGAATATTTATTAATTATTTCGAACACTATACTCTTGACAGTCTAATAAATCTTTTCTCATTGCATCAAATCTCTTTAATTTTGCACAATTATAAATAGACGCATAATCAATTAGGTATATAATTTCCAATCTTTCGGCGTTATACATATCTCAAAGAAAAAAAATGTAATTAAAAATTAATTGTCAGCATATTACAATGCGTTTTATGTAATTAAGAATTAATTTAATTATTGATTGATAATTGAACAAATTAATATATTCAAAAATAATAATTTAATTAATAGTTGGGACAACATAATTACAAATTAAACTACTAAGTTGAACGGTTTACGTGATTCGGATACTAATTGAATGAATAGTTAAAAAGTGTATGCACATTATCGTTTAATAATTTAATTAACAACTGATAAATTACATCTTTAATTAACAATAATGAATAATAAATGTAAATAGATTTTTGCTCACGCAGCTTCAGTTTTAAACATATTTTAATTATTGAAAGAGAGCACATTGGACATAAGAATTCCGAATAAACTATTCGGTAGCGTCCGACGATTAACAATAAGTCGTGTCAATCGCATGATCTCTTTTTATACAGTGTGAGTCACTAGAAATTACCTTCTAAGATATTTTCATAAATATTTGATTTTAGACAAAAAGATTTAAGACAAAAGTTAAATTATTTTGAAAGGGCTCTATTTTTTAGTTGGCTTAATCTTTTTTAGGTGTAGACCTCAAAAAGTTTTGAAGGTCATCTTAAGATTTTTCAAGGTCATCTTAAGATTTTTCAAGGTCATTTCAAGGTCACTCCACAATTAAGGTGTGTCATAAGTCGTTCGATTCATCTTTTTATCCTCTACAATTATAGTTGATTAAAAATAAGGCTTTCCATTTAAAAAACTTGAGATGATCTTCAGAACTTTTTGATGCTTGCACCGGAAAAAAAACACAAATAAGATGACCAAAATGTAGCCCTTTCAAAATAATTTAACTTTTGTCGTAAACCTTTTTGTCTAAACTCAATATTTATGAAGACGTTAGAAGAGTTAGAAGACAATTTCTAGTGACTCACCCTGTATATTTGATGTCGTGATGCTATCGGAGCGCGTCGCTTGATCACTTTTAATTTATTCACCTATCCACAGAGTAACTTCGATTTACGATATTGTGCGAATATTTAAAATGACGATCGGTATTCGAAACGAAGCGATTGATTGGTCGATGTATTGAAGTAATTGAAAATCGCCATAATTATGAACGGGCAAAGCGATTTTTTTTTAAATTTCTCTCTCTTTCTTTTTTTCCATTGCCTTTCGATTATTTAGTTCGACAAAGTTGTAAGTATAACTTATATTGTATTATATATAGGATATGCATATAGACCGTGGAAAATACCTCGAGTGTTTGAACGTAGCATTGTAAGTAGCTTACATACGATGGACGCTGTGATGAAGATACTTCAAACATTTCGACGACTAATGTTCTCGCGGTCGTACGCCTTGAGATTCAACGTTAATGCCCTCTCGATCTTCCCTTGGACTCGCGAGGGATACATCGATATCGTCTCGATCTTTCTCTTTCTTCCCTTCTTTTTCTCATTATTTTGATCAGCTTATGGATATCTCTTTGAAAGAAAAAAAAAAAATAGCGGGTGTCGCCATAGTTGTTATCAGTATCGTGTAGAGAGAATCTCTCTCTTGTAATCTCTTATTTTTACAATGCACAAATCGCGCATCTGTCATTTCTTTTTAAAATATGATAAAATATTTAGTAAAAGCGATCTCACACACAATATATTATTATACAGTAATACGGTGAAATAAATTATTACGAATTTAAAATATGATATTAATATTTGTTTCTCGATAGGAAATAACATATTGAATAATTAAAATAAGAGAAAATGCAAGAGACACATTCTCTCTCTCTCTCTCCCTCTCCATCTCTTTACAAAGATTCTGTTTTTATTCGTTATGATAAATCGGGAAAAATGTAATTTCACGCATGCGTCAAAAAACGATCCGTCATGTTTATCCGCAAAAATTAAAAAAGGAAATAATCAGTATAAGAGATGCATTCTTTCGTACCTATTACATCGGAAATTGAATCCACTGAGATTACGCCCTTTCCTAAAACTCCGCTGCGAACGATCGCTGATGATAGTAATAAAATCGCGATCGACGAACGATCGACACGACTCGTTATGAATCATGTATACGCGTGTCTCTCCGATCTCGAATCCCCCCTTCCTCCTCCTCCCGTCTTTACCCTTAAGAGAACGTTCGCGTTTTAATCGGTTCGAACCCGGAGAGAATCCTTGCGTCGCGAACGAATTCCCGACCCTCATTCACGCAACGTGTCCTCCTCTACTCTATATCACCGAGCGAATCGTATCGTGGTGCGACACTCGGTGCGAAAGAGGAAACGCGATCGATACCGAAAGAGAGAGAATGATAGAGAAAGAGAGAGAAGGAGGAAGAGAGAGAGAGAGAGGGGGAGAGAGAGAGGGGGAGAGAGAGAGAGAGAGAGCGATCCGTACCTTGAGCGAAATTCGCGACGTACCATTGCATGAGCGAGGCTTAAAAAACCCTTAACCCGAAGTATCCGAATAATTTCAAAAAAGGCGAAGGAGGGGGGATCTCGAGAAACTTTGCGGGCCTCTCGAATCTCTCTGTAAATAATCAGCATAGTAAACGTTATGCGTGTATAATAACGATTACGCGACGTCATTTTGCGAAGAATTAATATTTATTCATCAGATTGATTATAATTATTGAATATAATAATTTATATTGTTTAAAGAAACATTTATTTATATCTGATACCTTTATTATAATCATAAATTGGCGAATTTTTTTAGCAATTTTATATCTCATGAAAATCTGTCGACAATTTTCTGCAAACTCTCCAGATCGTTTTGCAAAATCAAGACAAAGTGGACATTTCGGGTTAAGGTAACGATATTTGAAAACGTCAAGTAGACTACAGCGCGTATGTATATATATATATATATACATACATACATGTGTGTATAGACAATATGTATGTGCGTATGCGAGAGAACACGAGCGGAATTCGGCCTGCTGATCACTCCGTCCGCGATAGATACACTGTAATTATATGCATTTGTAAATACTCAATTGACGAAGTACGTTAGGCAAAACACGACACGTACGCATCGCGTAATTGTAAATATTAAACATGGAGAAGATATTTGTTAAATATAGAATATGTTACGTTTTTCAAGAAACCATGTGGCATTCCGTTTATTTCCACCCGTTATATATACATGCATTCCTATATCCTATAAAAGGAATTCCTACAAGTTTCCATCAAGAAATTTTTCTCGATCCTTTCTCAAGGACAACAGTTGCTATATACAATAATTTTGTTATATAGGATAATCCAAACTTGCCGTTGCATTACTTGTACACTGTAAAAAAATTTTCTAAAAATTCGGACACATTTTTGTCTAAATTTTCAGATCTAAGTGTCTGAAAGAAATTTCAGACAATCTGTCTTAATCATCAGAATCGTTTTTCTAAAAGTTCAGGAGAGTGTGTCTGAAAATTCAGACAGCATTCTGTCTGAAAATTCAAATAGTGTATCTGCAAAAAAGCTGCAGACACTTTGTCTGAAGTTCCAGTCAATTTTTTTACAGTGTATTTACGGATCTCCTGATATCGGTAAATACTTCTCGTGTTACAGACAATTAAAAAAAAAAAATTGATTTTCATTGATCGAGTTAAGATTTGTGAAAAAAGAATGAAACTTTTGTTGAGAAAAGACAGATTTCAAGATCGATAAATTTGACCAAACAACTGGCATAATTCTGGAACATTCTACATAACAAAGTTCAAGTATCTTATTATCTCTTGTATTCTCGATAAGAATAACAACACGAAGAAGAACGAGAAAGAAGCAGGGAAGGTAAGATATGCGCAAGGTAAATACAAACTATCTTCTATCATCACATTTTCATATTCACTATATTTGTAAATTACATAAATTATATATACGCTACATACATATCGATTGCGTCGTCGTATACATATATTGTTTACATATATATATTCAGGCAACGTACACAGTTGAAAAATTTGTGTTTTCTTGTTAAAAAATATGCTGGTTAAAATTTAACACATTTATTTGTTAATTTAACATATTGCTGTTGTGTTAATTGAACTGAAATGTTAAATTATTAAAACAACTGAAAAAAAGCGTAGAATAGCACAATGTGCATATTTTTAATTTTACACAATAGATATGTTCCGTATTATTAGTGACAGGATTTATCTGTTAAAATTCAGAGAAAAAATGTTGATTTTATTTTATTAGAAGTAAGAGTGACTACAGACCGCCAATAACTTTTTTTCTAAATTAATTTTATCATTAAAAGAATGTTCATTTTTTACACAAAATTTATTTCAAATTAACTATAAAGTTTGCATTCATTTTGTGTTGAAATATTAACATAGTATTAACGTCACCATTTAACGTATCCATATTATATTAAATTAACATAAAAATTTGTGTGATATGTGGATCATGCGATAATTGTTAAAAAGTCAAATTTTCCAACTGTGCATAACAGCGGCTGATCAAGTCGAGTACTTATTATTGCTTAATCAATCGGCGCATTAAACGTGCTTTATCGCGCGCGTTGTGATAAAAAGCGCTCGTTTATAAGGCGGCCCTGTTGTGACAATTAACGGACGCGTCTCGCGTGCAATTAGCCGACAAGCCCCGAACGAATATTTCTTTTTCAGTGAACGATTAATACATAATATTTTACACGGATACACACACACACACACACACATACACATACATACATACGTGCGAGTGCGACGCGTGTCTCGACGATCGAAACACGCGCGTGTTTTACGATATACGCCATTAACGTAATTACGGTGCCGGCTTCCGCACGCCACAAGCCGATCGCTTCTTGTTGCGAGGCGGCCACCCCACGTTCGTACAATGTACACGCGTGGTGCGAACTAACACATCGAATAAAATGTATTTCATTCGAAATTAGCGCGCCCTGATTTTACCGAGCGCCAAGTCCACCCGTACAGGCGGAAAATTAATTTGCGCCTTCACATAAACGCGATCTATAAATGGAAGCGCGGTACACACGATATCGATGGCTTTTTTCATATGTATACATTCTACGTTTATATAATTATTAGAAAGTACGCGTATACGCGGTAACGGAATTAGACGGCTCTCGGCCCTTGGCACGAGGAAGCAGGTCAACTGGATTTTTTTTTTTAGCGAAATTCTTTAGAAAGATTAAACTACAACTCGCGTTTTTTTTTTGTAAAAATAATTTTTTTTAGGATTTCTTTTTTCAGAAATTTAAGTAATTTTATATACGTATGTTTTTTGTTTTTTTTTCTTAGTGGTCGATCTTAAGAATAATGCGTAGTTATCTACTAGGGCTGGTGATTTGCTTCGAAGGCTTCGACATTCGAAGCTTTGAAGGTTCGAAGATTTGAAGCTTTGGCACTAAAATCTTTGAAGATCGAAGTTTCGAAGCTTCGAAGAATGAAAATTATACAATTATTAATTTAATAGTAATAATACCGCGATTACTATCGAGGTACACATTTATAAAATTATATGATAAAATCCGAGTAAAATTTCTAATGATGCAATAATTAATGTTGATATATTTTTTGAGCATATATATTAATTCCTTTTATTTACAATATTTTTAATGTTCCCTGAATTCGCCATTCGCATATATTTTTCGAAACTTCGAAGTTGTCAAAAGTAACAGTCCTATTATCTACGGTAATGTAATTGAATGCAGAATATTCGTTAATTGGTCGTTTACTGGTGCGTCTTGCCTAACGCAATTTGCATATGTGTATTTTTACTGCCTAATGCAACTGAATTATGCATCGAAAGCGCCATTCGCTTATAACACACATATCATTAAAAGTATGTTCGTACAATTTTGTTTGGATAATTTTATTTAAGAAACATCGCCTTCAGATGCACGCAAATCACTTCTTAATATTAAAAAGAAACTGCAGAAGCAGTATTTAAAAAAAATTTGAGACGAAGTATTCTTTGGAAGGAACATATATACATACATGAAACCTGTTTCTAATACACAGTTGGAAAATTTGTGTTAAATTCAACATATATCGCATGTCCCAAACAATCCACATAAATTTTTGTATTAATTTAACATGATATGGATATGTTAAATGGTGACACTAATACTATGTTAATATTTCAATACAAAAATTAAATGCAAATTTCATAATAATTTGAAATAATTTTTATATAAAAACAACATGTGTAATTTTATTGACGGTCTCTAGACACTCTCACTTTTATTATAGAATAAAATCAACATTTTTTTTTTGTAAATTTTAACAAATAAATTCTGTCACTAATAATACGGACCATATCTATTGTGAAGAATTAAAAATATGTGCATATTATGCTATTTTTACACTTTTTTCGGTTGTTTTAATAATTTAACATTTGAGTTCAATTAACACAACAGCAATATCATAAATTAACACATGAATATGTTAAATATTTAACACAAAAATTTTAACCGGCGTATTTTTTAACAAGAAAACAAATTTTCCAGCTGTGTAGCATATCTCTGGCAAAAAAATTTCTTCCTCGCTTCTTAACATCCTTTTTAATTTTTAACTACTAGGCTCGCGCGCAAAGGAGAATTTTTTGTATATTATCGAAACGGAGTCTTCAATTATCGGGAGTGAATCGAGATAAATGCATTAAAATGAAATGCACGCGTGTGCGAAACATCAAGGATCGCGATGTATTCCAGGGTTTTCATTATCATGAGATATTAGTTCGCGTCATTTGTTATGCGCTCGCCCTTTGCCATCCTACGGAGTCTCCTGTAAATGGCGCTGCTCGCTATACGTTCGATCGATCGCGAAACAAACATTATAAAATGACACGCGACGCGAGAGAACGATATTCGCGCGGCGGCGGCGGCCGACCGGCCACGCGAATGCGGATGACATATTCGCATGGAAATGTACAGCCCCCGCATTAATTTATTCTACGTTGCCGTTATACACGTGTCGCTAAACGAATATTCATTACGATTCCTACACCCTTTCCCCCGGTCGCGAAGACGGGGAAAGAGAAAAAAATATCGCGTATCTATTTATATATCTCGATAATAATTATATATACGTTGCGCGCGAAATTATTTTCGTCCCCCGCGCGCATCCTCGGGCGATTTACAGGCCGCTTCGTGCGTTTTGGGAACAAAAAGAGTGTATCCGTCACGAGTCTGGCGCGGGGCAAATGATACATACAGGGACAATAACGGATACCGTGTTTTTGGTATTGAAATCAACATTGCTTAATAGACAAATTATGCATACCAGTTAATTTGACTATACGACAAATTTCTTCTTCTATATTTATATATAAAAGCGAATATTTAAAAAAAAACCACAGAACATATCTATTGTGTAAAATTAAAAATATGTACACATTGTGTTATTTTTACGCTTTTTTTCTATTGTTTTAATTATTTAACATTTGAATCCAATTAACAGCAATGTTAAATTAACACATGTGTTAAATGTGTTAAATATTTGGTAAATTTGCATAAAAGGTTACATCTCACCGATTTTATCGCCACTTAAATATGTTGTAGGGGAGATTCTTCTGAGTAATTCGCCGCAAGAAAAAAGTGGGGGAAAGCATTCGTTCAGAAGATATGACAAATTAAAGTTTGATATTAAAGTTTGTGTATGCTGTAATAATCTATTATTTTTTTATTGAAAAAGGCTTACGACTTTAACGCGTGGACGGAGGAGGGGCGGGGCCTCTCCCCCTGCACCCCCCACCCCGAAAAAATTTCACCCCAAAGCTACAATTTGGGTTATATAACGTAATCCTAACCAAATTTTAGTTTTAAATCAGAAATAGGTTTGGGTTAGGTTATATCTTCCGGAAGTGGAGCCCCCCGTAGGGGGAGGGGGGCGAAACCTACTGCGTCCACGCATATACTTTACAACGCGAAGCGAGGTCCACCCCACAATTGTTGTGTGGACAGTGATGCCAGAAACGGGTCCCGCGGCTCACGGCTCAGCAATGGAAGGGGTAACGCACACAA
>NW_021851634.1:218218-221618 GCF_003651465.1 Formica exsecta | reverse complement strand
TTTGTTAATAACTTTTTAATAAGCAACGAGCGACGATTAAATTAGAAGAAAAAGTTACTCAGAATTATGTCCTTGATAACATATGTCAAGGTCAAGGTCATTGGGGTTAGATCCCCTATTCGCTATATTTACCCTTCCCACTTTTTAGGATACACCCTGTATATTGATTTGTTTGTATATATTATTTCGGTAAATATGCATAAAAGGTTACACCTCACCGATTTTATCGCCACTTAAATATGTTGTAGGGGAGATTCTTCTGAGTAATTCGCCGCAAGAAAAAAGTGGGGGAAAGCATTCGTTCAGAAGATATGACAAATTAAAGTTTGATATTAAAGTTTGTGTATGCTGTAATAATCTATTATTTTTGTATTGAAAAAGGCTTACGACTTTAACGCGTGAGCGGGGGAGAAGCGGGGCCCCTCCCTCTGCACCCCCATCCCGAAAAAATTCCATCCCGAAGCTACAATTTGAGTTATATAACGTAATCTAAACCAAATTTTAGTTTTAAATCAGAAATAGGTTTGGGTTAGGTTATATCTTCCGGAAGTGGCTTCACTTCCGAAAGATATAACCTAACCCAAACCTATTTCTGATTTAAAACTAAAATTTGGTTTGGATTACGTTATACAACCCATCTATGACCCTGTACCTATCTCGTAAATGTAAACAAAAACATTTCCTACGTCCTCTGCAAGAAATAAAATATACACAAATATCACTGTTCCTAATTTTATTTTATAATACTTCAAAGAAAGCATTAAAATTGTGAAATTTCAATTTATTATATCTCATAAACGAATGCTTTCCCCCATGTTTTTCTTGCGGAAAATTACTTACGAGAACCTCCCCTACAACATATTTAAGTGGCGATAAAATCGGTGAGGTGTAACCTTTTATGCATATTTACCAAATATTTAATACAGAAATGTTAACTGGCATATTTTTTAACAAAAAAACAAATTTTCCAACTGTGTACATATGTATTAATTATAGAATTACAGAATTGATTTATATAGAAAAATGATATATACATATAATTTATATACAGAATACATATATCCTATATATATACATATATCCTATATATATAACTATAAATTCTATAATAAATAGAGAGATAATTTATATATACATATATATAAAAATTATATATATGATTAAAATATATATATTTTCTTTTTTATGAAAGAGTATAAAAACACTAGGTACAGCCGGAATACTTTTGAAATTTCTTGGTTGCATATGTAGAGATATGGAGAGAAGGCGCACGATTCCGAAAAGGCTTCAAAGAATTACAACGTGCCGCTCGCTCGCGAACGCGGACGGCACAAAGGAAGGCAGGTAGGTAGGTAGGTAAGTACCTGCCGGCGTCCGGCCTTTTCCAAAAACTCGAAACTCGGGCCTCGGATCGCTCTACAACGGAGAAGAAACGAAGAAGAGCAAAGGGGAGACTCTCTCTCTCTCTCTCTTCTCTCTCTCTCGAGATCGGGCCCCGCGTTTTGGGACCGATGGGTGAAATCCTCGCGCGATCTTTTCCATCCGATGTATATAGGTGCACACGCGGGCGTGCACGCTGCTACCTGTGGCGGAAAGGGACAAATCCCTAGTGTGTCGCATGTGATTAAGTCCTTTTCACGGAGTCGCAGATCCAAAGGAAAGGACCTTAGAAGTATGAGAGGAGAGAGTTAGGAAGGGGGGAGGGGAGAGAGGAAAGGATATACCACGGACCTCAACTCTACGGTATTGTGCGCGCGTCGTGTGGACGACAAAGAACGATGGCAAAGGAGGAAGGGAGGAGGAGGGAGATGGTTGAATGGGGTAGAAGAGGGAGGGAGGGAAGAAGGGAGATACACACGCCACGGATAGATATTCATCACAGAAACGGGCTGCTGCTCTTCTGGGCGGACAGGCATCTCTCGCCGGCTCTGAATGCAAGGAAACTACCTGAGTAGTTGGTGCTCTCTCTCTCTCTCTGCCTCTCTCTCTCCCTCCCTCCCTTCCTCCCTCCCTCCTTCCCTTCTCGAAAATCACCGACCTTTCCCGTAGGGCGGGACGGACCCCGTTATCCCTCGGCGCTTACTCGGGTGAGCGAATCGACCGTTTTTAATCAACGTTGCAACTGGATCGGTCTATATCGTAAGAGCAAACACTATAAGAAAAAATTAAATAAAATTTCAGACACAAAGTGTCCGCAGACACATTTTTTGCAGACACACTGTCTGAATTTTCCGACAAAATGCTGTCTGAATTTTCAGACGCACTGACTGAATTTTTCGACAGAATGCTATTTGAATTTTTAGACACAGTGTCTGAATTTTCCGACAGAATGCTTTCTGAATTTTCAAACACGCTTCAATTTTCATACTCTTCTGAATTTTCAAAAGAAGGACTCTGTTGACTAAAACAGATTGTTTGAAGTTTCTTTCAGATACCCAGATCTGAAAATTTAGTCAAAAATGTATCTGAATTTTTAGAAAATTTTTTACAGCAGAAGCTTCGCTCATATCTTGTCACGAATTAAGTGAAGAGGAAACACGGTATCGTCGCGAGCTAAGATTCCGCGTGAATATCCGGTCGATCTGATAAATAAATAAATAGAGCATTTTTCAGATGTATAGGTGTGTATATAGGTCTTCGTAGCGTTTTATTACCGGGAGGCGCGAATCGTAAAACTGCGCATAAAACAATCGATGAACTGATATTTTCGTTCGGGGAATACGCGCGGCGGAACTGGAACGAAAAGGCACGAGAGGAGTACATAAAATTGGTTCGTTTCGTTTTTTATTTTTTTTTCCATTTTTTTTTTTGCGAGCAGCACACACGCAAGGCGTGATATATTGTCACAAAATACTCATTATTCGTTCGCATTGAAATCGAAATTTCTCTCTCCCTTTCCTTCCTCCGATCACGCCCGTTATGTAAAATATTTATCAATCATTTCTATATTATAAAAAAAATCAATAGACTAATTATAAAATAACTAATAATAATAATTCAATAAGATAATTCACGATCTGTTTTCACTCAATGAAATTCGTTTTTATGCAATAAATGTATGTTTATTATATTTTTGTCCTCAGTTTATCTTTATAGAGTGTGCATCAATCAAAATGGACTCGTTTTTTGGAGAAAAAAATGTATCTTAATAAAAACATATGTTGTGTATTTGATCGTTTCACAGGCAGTTTCTTATGCAATAATACATATTCTCTCTCTCTCTTTCTCATTCTCTTTCTCATTCTCTTAAGACGCGATGTTTTCTCTAGATTAAAAAAGCGCACCGTTATTGAAAACTGACCGGAACGCACAGGGTCATTACTAGATCTTTTCTATATATCTCTTTCTTTTCTCTCCACCCCTCCCCCCTCTCTCTCTCTCTTTCTCTAGTTGGAAGAGC
>NW_021851634.1:209343-218211 GCF_003651465.1 Formica exsecta | reverse complement strand
AGAGCGGTCGGCGACGCGATGCGAAGCGACCGCACAGCGTTTTCTCGGAAGCGGCGGAGTACCAAGAATTTTTGAGACGAGTCAAGAAAGGGCAGAGCGGGGCTCGAACAAACCCGACGTTGCCCGGGAGGTTTAGGAGGCGTGGTGTGGCACAACCCGCGTGGGACAAAGAATAGAAGAGAAATCGAGTTAAAATCTTTATTAATGCACCGGCTACTCGTATATAGGCTGGAAAAAGTAATTTTAATTTTTTTAAATTTTTTTATTTATTTCGAGACCGCGAACGCTCCTCGAACCCGCAAGATTAATTCGTAAATTGAAGTTCACTGTAAAAAACTTTCTAAAAATTCTTGTCTGAATTTTCAGATCAGGGTATCCGAGAGAAATTTCAAACAATCTGCCTTAATCGTCATAGTCATTTTTCTGAAAGTTCAGAAGAGTGTGTCTGAAAATTCAGACAGTGTATCTGCAAAAAAACTGCAGACATTTTGTCTGAAGTTTCAGTCAGTTTCTTTTACTTTTTTTTTACAATGCCACATTTTTCGCATTGTCAAGAAAAATAGAATAGTAAAAATTATATAAAGCCAAGTATGTTGCGCTCGTATTATAATACAGGATAATATGCGCCGAATCGTCGGGTTTCTTCTTTTTTCATAAAAATATAAAAATGGATATTTATATACTTCATTAATACACTCGATTCTTTCTTTTATTTGTGAATATTTGAGTGGGCGCTAAAGTAACAGTGGATTACGTTGTTTTAATTTCCAATTTCAAAACGTTTTTCTCTAAAATGCTTAGTTTTTGAAAGAAAGGGGGTGTACGGGTGGTCTAGGACACCATGTATATAAAAAATTGTTGGGATTCGGTTTCACCAAAAGATAATATCAAGTGACCAAATGTTCAAACAATATATTTCTCTCCACAAGATTTCAATTGCTTAATTCGAAAGTCATATATTTTTTTTGTATTTAATTTTCCCGCGTCTTTTATACTGTATTCTGTAATATTATATCACGCATCGGCCACAGATTCGACAGAGAGTCAATGGAATTTGCTGGCCTATTGACCATATATGTATATCGTGGCTTTCAAGTGGTATTCCTTCATTTCTCTCTCTCTCTCTCTTTCTGAAATTTGCCTATATATATATGTCGAGACGAGAATTCATAAATGAGCCGCATCGAGTGTCAAAGGATAACGCAAAACGTGGCAGGAGAGAGCTGTGTGATGGTATTACCCAATAACAAACGTCAAAAGTAAAGAAGTGTGTACACTCTCCCGCTGTCATTCTCGTGTCACCCTTCGTCTTTTTCTGTCCCTATCTGTCTTGATCCGACGCGAGAAGTAAAGCGCTAGAGAGAAAGAGAATGACACGAAGTGTTATGGAGCGAGGGCGGAGAGAGGAGAGGAGAGAAGAAGAGAGAGAGAAAGAGAGAGAGAGAGAGAGAAAGAGAGAGAAAGAGAAAGAGAAAAAGAGAGAGGCAAAAGATAAGGCTGTATTGATAAAGATAGAGGGATAGAAAGATGGAAAAAAGATGGAGTGAGACGGTTGGAACGGAAATAAAGGAGAGATAAGAAATGATAGAGAAAAAGACAGACGAAGAATGAAAGAAGAAAGATGAAAGGAAAGACAAAGAAGAGCTGGACAAGACAAGAGGGCGAGATAAAGAGAGAGAATGAATAAAAAGACGAGTAAGAGACACGAAGCGAGACTTCTTTCCCTTTCTCTCTCTCTCTCTTTCGGTTCTTCCTCTTATTTTTTTGAACATGTGAAAGCAATTTTATAGAAACAAATGTCTACGAAAAAGATGATCACTCTCTCACGATGACAATTATCGATCATGCTCTAAAAGAGCCCATAAAAAAATCTAACGTTTTATAATGGAATAGTTATTGATATATGGAAAGACTCGCATACACCATTCGCTCTCGCGAGCGTTCTACCCCGTTTTATTAAAGTAACGTAATCCACCACTACGGCGAGCAAAAATTATAGCCATTATCTGCATTATCGCATATCGGGTTCCATGGGCCACGCCCAACCGCTTATTAACTTCATTAACTAATCAGGATTTCGAAAGGTGCGTGCGTAGCGTGCATCAGTATAACCGCGACGACATTAACATAATATTACGCGTCCGGTAAACGCAACCGATTTTACGCACCTGCGTATATAAGGAATGGCGGAGATATTATCGATATATATTATGGTTTCTCCTCTCAAAAGGAAGAGAGTTGAGTATCGGGTGATTGCACAAATTGAAGCACGTTATTACGAATAATATATAAGAATATATAATGTACATAAGAACAGGATTAGTCTCATCTTCCTTAGTTCTTCTTCTTGACGCTGAATAAAATTTGATTTTTAAATTGCAAGAAAAAAGGCTATTTTTTAATGTATTTTGTCACATATTATATAGTTATGGCATGTGCTTTGTCGGAAAGAAGTTTTATTTCAATCAAAATTATATAAGCATATGTTTTTAAGACTTTCAGTCCTCAAACGGAATTTGTTGTTAGATATGGGATCTCTCTTGCAAGTTAAACATTTAATAATCTATATCAAATAATTTCTAATTTATATTTATTAAAGATTTTTTTTTAGATCGTTGAATACGAATACGACGATGAAAATTAACAAAATTAAAATGGCAGAATTAATATAGGAATTAAAATAAAAAAATGTTTGTTTTTTTGTCAGTTTCACAAAGACAAATTTCTCAAAATTGTGACGTGATGGAACAAGTTGGAAACCGTATTCAGCGTAAGAAAAAATCTACGGGAAATATAACTAGTTTTGTTCTTGTGTTCGAGAAAGAATTATTTTTTGTATTATTTAAAAATATTGATAACCAGACAATATTCTCTTGAAACACCTTTGTACTTTCTTTTTTTACGATATGTATGAATATTATTTCTCTCTCTCTCTCTCTCTCTCTCTCTCTCTCTCTCTCTCTCTCTCTCTCTCTCTCTCTCTCTCTCTCTCTCTCTCTCTCTCTCTCTCTCTCTCTCTCTCTCTCTCTCTCTCTCTCTCTCTCTCTCTCTCTCTCTCTCTCTCTCTCTCTCTCTCTCTCTCTCTCTCTCTCTCTCTCTCTCTCTCTCTCTCTCTCTCTCTCTCTCTCTCTCTCTCTCTCTCTCTCTCTCTCTCTCTCTCTCTCTCTCTCTCTCTCTCTCTCTCTCTCTCTCTCTCTCTCTCTCTCTCTCTCTCTCTCTCTCTCTCTCTCTCTCTCTCTCTCTCTCTCTCTCTCTCTCTCTCTCTCTATTATTCTCTCTCTCTCTCTCTCTCTCTCTCTCTCTCTCTCTCTCTTCATGTATAAATGATATTAGGTACGAAAAGAGTTAATAATGAATGATAATGTAATAGACGGAAATATGATTAATATCGAAAACGGGATAAAATCTTAATGCTAGATTTTCGGATGAATTTTGAGTCGACTTTTTATCAATAATTAATCATAAAACTCTTTGGTCATCGCTTGTTGCGACTTTTCGACTTCTAGCATTTAATATATCCGTGCGATTAAGCGACAAATTAAATTTTCCGTTAAGCTAAAGTCGAAGTTAAGTCTACTTAAAATTAATCAAGAGTCAAGATTTTCTCTTATTTATCCTGTTACACTCGCAATGTTTAATTTGTGCTTAAGCCCTTCCATTTTCAATGTGGAATATTTTCGTAATTTAGACTCGAAATGGCTGAAAATTGTCCGCTAGAAGAAAATTTGGGATATGAAAAGTTTAATAAAATATAAAAATCGCATCTTATATATATAAATATGTGCCTATTTACGATAATTCATATATTCTCCACGCAAATTCGTAGATTAACGAACCGGTGTAATACGATAAAACACATTGAGCATAAATGTAACAATCGGCAGAATTTCTAAATATACGTATATACATAATGGACCATTTTCTCCGCATTTCTGGTATCTTTCCGAGAATTACTCAAATATTTGTACGAAATGTAGCGGCGTTAACTTTGCATGCGAATATACGGCGGAGGAGACCGCGACGGACTGACGATAAAAAGGAAGCGTACTGCCCTTGGACTCCAATAATTTAACGAGGGGAGACCGTTCTCTCTCTAACGATAATTTCTTCCGAGGCTGAGAGATCGGAGCTTCTTCTCTGACGTAACGAATCCATTTGGGTACGACAAATGTCGCGGCGCCGGGTTCGCGGAAAGTGACGATTCATCGCGTCCATTTAAGGTTTAACGTGCGATTAATTAATAAGCAGAATAAAATATTAACGTAATTTTATTCTTCGAACGTAGTTGGCGTAGTCCCAATTTAAGATTCACGCTACTCGACGATGGGAAATCCGGCGTGCGTGTGCGTGTGTATGTGTGTGTGTGTGGGGGGGAGGGGGGGGGGAGAAATGTTAATAAAGTTATCACGTGATCATCGTGAGTAGCGCGATTATCGACACACAGCTAAAATTATCTCAAAGCTAACGAAAATGTATCTGAAACGTAGCGTTGCTGTAATAAATATCGAAATAACATCGATTAGAAAGAATGAGATAAAAATAAGATAGATAAAAATAATCAAATAAATTATCTTACTTTTAGAGATATATCATTCTCTCTCTCTCTCCCTCTCCCTCTCCCTCCCGCCCTCTCCGTCCCTCTCCCTCTCCCTCCCTCTCCACTCCCCTCCCCCTCTCTTACTCCCTCCCTCCCTCTCTCTTACTCCCTCCCTCCCTCTCTCTCTCTCTCCCTCACTCTCTCTCTTTCTTTGTTAGGTAGTTGTTCTCCAAATTTACTATAAAAACGCAAATACATAATATAATAGCGATAAAGTTAAGAGATTTCTTTTGCGAAACGTTTTAAACGGGCACATCAATTTGAATTCAGAAATCTTACATTTATTATATATAAGGCTGCGGTCGGGAAGACGCTAGAAATGCTTCGAAGCGTTTGATTGACCAATCAGGACAAAAAGAGTAAAGATTTCTCTATTCTGATTGGTTAATGCAACGCTTCGAAGTATCTCTAGCGTCTTCTCGACCGCAGCCATAGACTATGTAAGATATAGAGACAATATGTGTATATTATACCGATTTGTTTGTAAAGTCAAATCAATAGTATGTATTTGTAGATACATGTAAATAAGGTAACTGGCTTATATTGTATATATTCTATAAATTGTAACGTAAATGTAAACATTATTGAACAAGTAAATTCGATATAGATGATGCATATATGTCGCAAAATGTGCATATTCTATAATTTGATTTATTTACTATTAAACAGTAAAACTGATAATTTTTCAGATATAGTGGGAGTTAACGCATTCTGCAATTTTTGCGCGATTTTTCTGGGATAACCAAATAGAGCTGCAAAAATCATTTCCACGCAAATGTAATGGAGAACAATATTAACAATATTCCGCATACGTGATATAAAAAAAGTGCGCGTGTAAAAATACAGAAAAATATCCCTTTAGGGAACAAGTGATTTAGATTGAATGTAAATAAAATCTATGCCATTTTTTTGTGCGACATTTGCTTTATTGCTAAACAATACTGAGGGCAGTAGTATTTGAAAAATATCCATATACAGAATAATCTGTTGTAAAGCCTAATATATTGTAATTCTCAGTTTTTTTTCGCCATTATTTCTTATGTTTCAAAAGATTATTTTTATTTCAAAAGATCCTCTCTCTTTCTCCCCCTCCCTCTCTCCCCTCTCCCTCCCTCTCCTTTTCCCCCTTTCCTCTCTCTTCTCTCCCTTTCTGCCCTTCCCTCCTCTCCCTCCCTCTCTCTCTATTCGAAAGACTGTTATCTTCTCCATAGAATTTTCGCAAAATTTTTATGTTTTGGAAAATATTAATATATAATTGTATATAAAGACATAATTTTACTAAAACATATTTTATTACTGCTTCTCTTTCTCTCTCTCTCCCTCTCCCTCTCAATTTCTTACAAAATGATATTTCACTCAAAATTCGGGATGCACAGTATAAGGACTTTTAAATGTCAACTTTTTTTTATAATTTCTCACTGAGATATCGAATAGTTAAAAATATTTTTATTTTTTTATTGCTTGTATTTTATACACTAATCTAGATTTTTAATCTTTGCACATATATTTGTGTATGCAATCTCTTTCTCTCTCTTTCGACATTTAGGGCTCCAGGAAATCATCCTAGAATGCAAATAGATTTATTTATCCGTTCACAATATCTATCTATCTATCAATGCAAAGGCTGGAAAACAGAGGCTTCTCTAACAAACAAATAAATGTGTCCGAATAGAGGGACAGCACATACAACAGGGAAAACTCATTTTCGACATTTTCGGCGCTAAAGCCTTTTGTAGAAAATGAGTGATTCGATTCCAACGTAGCATGCACGCCAGCTTTGTCCGTTATAGATCTTACGTCACACGGCTCCCGACATCGACGGATACATTTCGTGGAATTCTCTCCCTACTCGTTTCTCTCTCTCTCTCTCTCTCTCTCTTTCTCTGTCTGTCTTTCCGACTCTCGTTTCCATTAACTCTCCACACACGGCTAGTTAATATATGTATATGTACTTATTGCCCGGCGAGGAAGATACTAGAGCGCGAGAATAGCGTTTCGATAGTCCGCATAATATTGTACATACGTATGTTGTATGCAATATACATATATACGTACTGAAAACTCCGTATCGCAAGAATTGCGCGTTAAAGAGAACGGGGAATATCTTGCGTCGACCCTAATCGTACCTACGTAATAAGGTCGCGAAAGAGAGATACACCGAAATACACTTGGCGAGACCGGAAACGCCGAGGACACGCCGGAAGCAGGGAAGAAACAAGGATACGGAATAAAGGTTGTCTTACATATATATACCTATACGATACACGCGAGGGTATTAGCTCTGGATGAAACAATATTTCTCGAGTGGCTCTCTCGCGCGTGACATTTCATACATCTGTCAGATTCAAACGGATATTTAAATCCCCTTGAAGCTCCATCTCCATGACCTACGTCAACTGCGAAATTCCTTCGAAATCCGCCGTTGGCCGTTTAATCAAATCGAATCGAAAAAAAATCCCTTCACGAGAAGAACGCGATTCTCTCCGAAAAGAAGGAGATCCAGGAAAAAGCGCAAGATGGTTAAGATTCCATTCGCGCGAACACACCCTGTATGAAAGAGCCCATAGAGGCTCTTTTCTCGGTCGCCCTCGATCGAAGAAGTTTGCCTCGCGCGAATTTCCGGAGTCTGCCCTCCCCCTCCCCCGCCTATGACGATGCAGACAATACCTACCGTCTACGGCTTTTGGAAAATGAGGGGAGGAAGGTTCGCGAAAAATACACGTGTATGTTTCTTTCTTACGTCACTGCTCGGCGCGCGATTGGCAGTTACCATTTTCAAGAATTCTTCAGGACTCTAACCCGTTCCGCCACCGCCCTCCTTTCCGCCGCGCGCACCGGGACTACCGCCCCATAGCTTTTACCGGAGAGAACTTTTTCTCTCTCTCCCTCTTTCTCTCTCTTCCTTTCTCTCCTTCTATATATCTCCGACTACACTTTTCTGGGCCTACGGACTTCAACTCCGCTCTCACCGAGGTAGGTTGGGTACCTCTTTTTGCTCCATTGTACGTTCGTCGGTACGTTTTTGTGCACATCTTCCCCGGCCTCTATCTCGCCCTCTTCCCTCTTTTGCCCCCCTTCGCCCTTATATATCGCCGGTCCGCCGCCTCCACCTACCGTCGGACCGCCCTCTCTCCTCACCGGTCCACCCTATGCCCGAGCGCTCGCTTTTTCCTATTTTTTAACATTTTCTTTTCTTCAATGCCTTAAAATGCAAAAATAAACGAGACCCGGCCGGGCCGGCGAAGGAATTGACCGTCGCGCGGCAAGCCGCGATTTTTGTAGAATTCCCGCCGGTCGCGGGAAAAAAGAAACTTCTCTCTGAGAATGTCGGCCGCGCGCGGCCGCGACGAACCAGAGAAAAATTTTCTTTTTGCGCGCACCCCCGAAATTCCGGACGGCGCGCGCCCGCGGCGGCGCACGGACAATATGAACGCCGCCGTCGCCCGGAGCCATCGTCTCTGCCCGTTCGCCTCGTGCTCTCTCTCTCTCGCTCTCGCTCATTCTCTCTCGCTCGGGCGCTTTCTCTCTCGCTCTCGCTCGCTCTATCTCGCTCTCGAGCGCTCTCGCTCGCTCGTTCACCCGTCTCACTCGGCTTCCCGCGGTGACGGCCGTCCCTTCCGCGCCCTCCCCCGCTCCCTCCTCTTCGTCGCCGACCTCCTCGTCGCTCCGACGTTAGCGCGCGCAACTATTGACCGGGAGTACCGGGACCTGGCCACGGAGCGTCGAGAGACTGCTTTCCCGACGACGACGACGACGAAGCGTTTCCTCTCGCGCATCGTCGACGATCTCCTCGTGATATGAGGATCTACGCCGTCGGAGACGCGAGTCCCGAAGGTCGGTCGATCGCAAGGAAGGGGTAACGACTAGGGAGCGAAGAGATCGGATCTGGTTGAAAAGCGCGGACGAAATCTTTCCGGCCGCGCGGCGTCTCGCTCGCACGGCCGTGCCTGAGGGCGTCTCCTTCACGCACCCGCGATCCACCCTCGCTCGCACCCACTCTCGCCGTCGATTCTCACACATATATATATATGTATATATATATATGTATATGTATAATACATATAATATATTATATTATATATATATAAACCAACAATTAGAACGGGCATAAGGAGCAATTAACGGATATCCGCATAAAATACAGTCAAATTTAAAAAACAAAAATCACTCAACAAAATTTAATAAATTAAAGAACAAAAAACATTACATACAAAATAATAAATCTTGTATAAATAAAAATAAAAATTTTTATTTGTATAACTTTTACAAAT
>NW_021851634.1:195704-208804 GCF_003651465.1 Formica exsecta | reverse complement strand
TATATATATATTATATATATTTTGCGTGATGTAAAGGAGCATACTTCTCATATAAACTGGAGTAGAAGACGTCCCGTAAAGATGGATCCAATTCGAAATTTTCTTTTGTTTTTTCCGTGGCCAATCAATTTAAAGAGATCGCGCCGTAATATGTATATTAATACGGTGGAAGGAGAGGAGGGAGGAAATAATGTCATTTTGAACAATTTGTTTCTTTCTTATTTTTCATTTTTAATAAAAAAATGTTCCACAGAAAATCGTGCCGTTATTTATGAATTTTAAACACTTGTAGATGGATAACTGTTTCAAAAATTGGACTTATATTTAGGGCTTACATTTTCTATTTCGATTCATATCATATTATATATATAATATATAATAAAAACTCGCACACAGCTAGATTGAAGCAATAGAAAAATGCTAACATCACACGACACATTCGGACATTTCCTAAAATGGAAGAACGTTGCCGTATTTTAAAAAGTATTAACCTTTAAGAGTGTCAAAATTGAAAATCGTAAAGAAATTATTTGTCCGAGAAAAGTTAAGATATTTCCCGAGATTCGCTCATTCTAGAAATATCGCACGTTATAATTTGCGTGTATCTCGAATATCCAGAAAGAAAGAAATGTCAAGGTTAAAATCATCCTATCTAAATTTCAAAATTAAGATTCGGAAATTTATGTCCGAGAAAAGTTAAGATATTTCCCGAGATTCGCTCATTCTAGAAATATCGCACGTTATAATTTGCGTGTATCTCGAATATCCAGAAAGAAAGAAATGTCAAGGTTAAAATCATCCTATCTAAATTTCAAAATTAATACAATGCTACTCTTCTCGTTCTCTTCGGTTCTCGATATTTTCGATCGAGAACAAATTCGGGTTTTTTTCATCAATTTTATTTTTAATACAAATTAAGCATTTTGCATTACGTAATAATAAGACTCCCTTTATATTATTGTTTTATGCCGTTTTTAATAATTCCGTATTTCTTTTTTCTTTATATTCTTTTTTAATTGTTTTTCTCGTTGCAATACTAATCATGTAATTCATTTATTGTACCAAAGAGATCTTTTCCCGTTTCTATTAAATAAATAAAATAAATAAATAAGATTCTCCGTATTTCTTGCGTTTCTTTCTTTTTTTTTTAGCCTGCAGTAACGGATCGCCGAGAAAATGGTGCATGATACATTTAAATTATCGAGCTCTATCCAGAGTATATTCGAGACTGTAGAGCTATCTATAATGAGCGTACGTTCGCGACCGGCACGGCACCCTTGGGCGAAAGGGTTCACGAATTTCGCCGAGTCACCTCGATATTCTCCTATCTCGCCGCTCGTGGTCTCGGGACCCTTAAGGGCCGGCAGGTGAAAGTACCCCATCGGCGCGGGCACGCAAGACCGATCCTTTTTTTCCCCCCTGTCTCTCTCTGTCTCTCGGTCTCCCCCTATATTCCGCCCGTCCCCCTTCCTCCTTCTTCCTCTTCCCCCTCTATTCCCGGAGACTGGAAGTCGCTCTTTCTTGAGCGCGCGCGCCCCTCTTTTTTTCTTTTTTTTTTCGGGGCGTACGATCGGGAACATGTGGCATGAAAGTTAGCGACTTGCGTTGCGTTGCGTTGTGTCGCCCTCGATTGCTTACTCCGTTACGTTTACTTTCGCGCGACATCGGCGTAAACACGTCGGAATTTAACGCTTCGGCATCGAGAGCAGCCGGAGTGGACGGGGAGGGGGGGGGATTGGCTTGCGCAACCGAACTCGACGACGCGTAATGCATTATTCCGACGACTCTTCGGAATTTTATCCGGTTTTTTGCGAAACGGAATCTCGGACATGTCCAATCGGGCTTAAATCTCAATATTTATATAGAGCACGCGGGCTCTTTGCTTCGTTAAATTCGTCGAGTATACAAGCATCTCAGCATCATCGGTATCTTGACGCAACAAAACGCATACACACGTACACACACACACACACACACACACACACACACACACACACACACACGTAAACGGTGTGATTCTTTGGCACGAGCGACGAATCGTCGTCACGTCAAATTCGGCAAAACGCGTCGCTTTAATCTTCATCGCCAACTTCCGATACGTGGCCGGCATTTCTAATTCTGATCGGTCGCCGGGAATGCGAAAAATTCAACTCGCGCGTTTTTATTTTTCTCTCCCTTTTTCTTTTACTCTGTTCTCTCTCTCTCTCTCTTTCTTTCTCTCCCTCTCTCTTTCTCTCTCCCCCTCTCTCTCAGCGGGGCGAATGGCGCGAGTTCGCATTATAAATGTGGAGAGGGGGGGAGGGGGTACGGGTGCTATTTTAACAGCAGCGCGATCCCATTTTCTTTTGCTTCGGGATATGAAACTTTAAAGTTAAGAAAATAGGAAAATTCGAGAGCCGGTGTGCCTTTGGAAAAATATATGCGTGTTGGGATCACACACACACATACACACACACACACACACACAAAGAGAAAAGTCTATTAAATTTATTCTATTAATTCGAAAAGCCCCAGCTTTTCTCCAAGAGCATAGAAAGAATCGGAATCATATCGCCCGCTCTCTCTCTCCCCCCTTCTCTCTCGCTCTCTCTCTCTCTCTCTCTCTCTCTCTCTCTCTCTCTGAAATAACATTTTTATATAAAATATAAAAGTATTAAAATAATGCGAAGTATTTTCATAATGCAAAACGTTTTGCTCGCTGTTTTTTTACGTGGCCTATTTTTCATAGAATTCTAGAATTTCTCGTTCCCGCCAAAATAGAAAGAGAGAGAGAGAAAGAATCGCGCAACTGAAAAGGTAGCGTCCCAACTTACGTTATCGTGTGAATACGTTATATTGTTGCCGGAAGATATGTTCTTCTAGGGTATGTTCCAAAATGTACTCTCTGAGGAAAATTTTACTCGATGGTCGTTCCGAAACTTTTTTGAGCGTTTCTGATTGGTTCCAGGCCGCCCATCGAATAAAATTTTCCTCGGAGAGGAAATTTTACACCGTTTTGGAACATAGCCCTAATATGTTGCCGCCCGATGTTATTATCTATCAATTTTAGAGTTTCAAATTACAAACAAGAAAAATTTCATTGTATAAGAACAACGTTTTGAGATTTTCTTGGAGAGAGAAAGAGAGGACACAAAAACGTCAAGACAATATATATATTTTTTTAATAGAAAAGCTAAATCGTATACCGCCATTTCGCAATTCTTGTGTGTGTGCGTATGTGTATGTGTGATTCGACATTCTCTCCGATATAATTTAGCTGTAATTAAAACTTTTCAAGATATAATGTACGGAGAATAAGCTCATCATCGGCGCGATAAACGGACAATATAAAAGGACATCGCACATTTCTTTATAGAAAATGGCGAAATTGAAACTGAAATTCTGCCGTTTTTTTTTTTATATTATAGTTTGCGCATAGCAACGCTTGGTCAAAAGTTAACACTGCTTACAATCTCGGGGAATAAATCACTTAAACTTCGCGAACGGTCAAAGTCAAAAGTCATACAACATCTTGAAAACGTGAGAATGAAAAGAACTTTATTGAGGGCTTTTGTAAATCCGAATTATTTGAGAAAAAAATGTCGTACAATTTTTTTTTTCTCTTTCTTACGTTCAATTTATATAAGAAATGATAACCAGACACGTGTGGAAGTTCATACACACACACACACACACATCCATGCAAAATAGATTTAATATTTCCAGAGATTATGGCATGGGTTACATTTTGATCAATATGTATTATATATAAAATGGTAGAATTTTGGTCAATTTTTAGCCGAGATCGAAGCATTTTCCGCGAGAAACGCGCGGGGAGGTTTCTTTTTTTTTATGATCGAAATTAAAATTCATATCGTGCGGTCGAGTGAGTGCGCGTGTAATAAGGTCGCCCGGAATTTATTTCATTGCGTCGGTCGCATATTATGCAAGTTGACGTGCAATTTGATAAAGAGAGCAAGAAAGCAACGGCTATATTTATCGCCGTGGCAAGCGGTTGTGCAATCGTTCGGGAATACACGAGACCTAGAAATGACGTGATGTATGTACGCACGTGGGATAAGATATGAATTTTCTATTTTTTTTGCCGCTCCGTATCGGGAGCGGTTCCGTTGGCGTACGAAAGAGAGAGTACCTAAGAATGTAAACATCGCACGTTTCAATTCTTTCGCTTAATGAATTATTTTTCACTTATTGTTAGAGATATTTCACGACCTCGTTTATCGCGTCCTCTCTCTCTCTCTCTCTCTCTTTGTTTTACATATTTTATTTATAAAAAAAAACATCCTTGAAAAAATATTCGCCACTCCTCTCTGTTCGTCCAAGCGAGTTAAAGGCTGTGTAAAACAATGTATTTATCTCGCTATCATCTATATCTACAATTTTTCCGTCGTATATATATATTCTTTTATGCATGATATAAAATGCTAGAGATCTTTTTTCGCAAATGAAATATATAATAATTCTCAGTCGATCCTCCGCGTAAGTTTGATAAATGTCACCTTACCCATGTTTCTGGCACGTCATTAACATTTTTTCAATATTACAATTGTTTTACACGAGAAAAATGTAGAACGTATTTAATATATCGTCGGCGGAAAGGTATACGCGAGAGCTGTCGCGTTCGTTGCTCGCACATCCCGAAATAATCTGTACGTACGCCGCGACAGGGAGAGAAGCGGAAGAGAGAAAGAGATGGAAGCGCACACCGGATCTAAATTCCGTGAATAAATGATATTTCATTAGGGCGGGACGAACGAAACCGCGGGGCTTTTGTTGCGAGAACGTCACTGCGCTCTGGCCAGCTCTCGGCTGTCCGTCTGTCGGTCACGCAACGAAAAAAAAAGAAAGAAAGAAAAAAAAAGAGAAGAGCGCGTATTTAACACCGAAACCGATTTTCACGTTCTCCACCGCCCCCGTTCGAAACGGAAGGGGCAGGTCTGCGACCCGCACACACTGGATTAACTTTAAAAAGTACACAAAACCGTGCCGCACGCAGTTCTTCTTTTTTCTTTGATCTTCAGAAGAGAGAGTTTCCCTCTACATCTCTTTCTCTTTCTCTTTCTGATTTACATTCGCTTCGGAAAAGGGAAAAACGATTACCCCTCTTCTCCGCGTCGGAACAAATGATTTCGCCCCATTTTAGAGAGGGAGAAGGAAGGGGGGAGGGGGTAATTTAAGTTTGTAAAATCTCATGTTCGTTACATTGGTGAAGCTTAAAAAGATTCGAATTCTCTGAGATACATCAGTCTCGAAGCTCTCACCTTTCGTCAGATTTCTACTTTATAAATATCTAATATCCCAGGAATAAGACAAAATACATTTACATCTTTTTTTTATCATCTCTTTTCTCTGATGGGTGTTTTTTTCTTTGGCTTATAATATAATCTATGACAATTTTCAAGAGACCGTTCCATTTGTGAGAGGGAAAAATAATTGGCATATTATTAGAGTTTAGAACAAGGCGTTGATTCCGCTTCTCTCTCCTCCCTCCCCCGGCTAATAATTCCGCGGTGGAAAAATTGAAATCTGAAAGCCGCGAAATTACTTCGCGTTACGTCGCATTATCCCCGCCGGGATATATACGCGCGAAACACGGAGTCGTGAATTTCGCGCAACTCAAATTATTCGTCTCGCATCCATACACATTAACACACATTCCCCTTTAGTCATCTTTACAATTACGTGCGTGTCGTTTGTGGCATCGAAATCGAATCTCAAAATATGATGAATTTAAGAACAATAAAAACTACAATTTTATTATAACAGATATCTAAAATTTTTTATAGTAAGATTGATCTCTGTAGTCGTGCAAATTTTAATTAAAGTTCTTCTGTTAATATAATGTCATTGGCATTATGTATCAATTATCTTTAAATATTTTTATTATTTTTTTTTGTTATAAGTATCTGCTAATGTCTTTTACCTTGTTTTTTTATATGTATAGAGGAGTCTAGTAACTAGAAGGGTTTTCCCGCTGATAAATAAATAAATAAATAAATAAATTATTTGACGTAATATACGCGAATTTTTATCACTTTATTAATATTTTAAAAATAATAATTTTTATATTAGAATTACAAGACGTTTCCCGAGATCGCATAGAGCTTTTCGCGATAAATACTAATTTTCTTAAAATATAGCATTTAATGTTCTTCCCGGCGAGTCTTCGATTGTCGTTCGTGACGTTTTCGTTACTGATTCCGCAGCCACGCGAAACGAAAGGGGTTGGCAAGCCGGCCTTTTCCTCCCTCGACTCGGCAAGGGAATATTCAAACACGATGTCGCTTCGCGTCCTCCCCCGTTGAATTCTCCTGTTTATAATTTAGTTCTGTGTCGGTTCGTAGGAAAGAATACAGAAAAAAAGAGAGGAAAAAGAAAGAGAGAAAAAGAGAAAGAATTCGCAAAAGTCAATATTTTGTAATATATTAATATAATAAATATTATATACATATATATATATATATATATATGTGTGTGTGTGTGTGTGTGTGGAGAGATATCATTAATTTATTTTGCAAAAATTGCCATCTCTCTAATTGTCACATTGTTGATGCAATAATATATGAATACATATAACTTAAAACATATATTTATTTTTGCTGGCAAAAGAGTGGATCGGAGAAATTGCGAAAAAAAATAATAATATCGCAGCTCCGAATCTTTTATCAATCCTGACGCGAATGAGATCACCTTAAACCGACAAAATTCTGAAAATTCCACCGTCTCGTCTTTCTATCTCACACGATGACAATGGCGATAACGATTAAAGTTGGCGGCTCGCCGAGAGAAAAGCAGGACGAGGCAAATATATGTATATCGGGAATAATTTGTCCTCTTTCGGATCGGATAGACTTCTCTCCGCGACAACACAATCGTCACTCGGGCAACGCGTACACCTGATCGATCATAGGAAAACATAATTTCATTACGCGAGCCGGGATATTATTTCCATTAGAGCGTGCGCGCGCTCCTATTTACTCGACCCACTCGCTCGCTACACCAACAGTACTAATAATGCTACGGTATATGTATACAGGGTGTACCATCCCGCGCTTCCCCCCCTCTCTCCCACTCTCCCGGTCGCTTTATTCGTCGTGAAACTTTTTATGTTGTATATATTAAAGGGAACATATCAACCTCTCTCTCCTTTCCGTTAAAGCGGACGGCGCCAAATTAAAGCCGCACGCTTCTCCGAGACGACGACGACGATCTCTCGCGACGAGGATTCTCACCTCATTGCGATTGAATCGCGCGAGATGTATCGTCATCGTTGTATCATCATCAGATAGAGCGATATCTCCTTCGACGTTTTTTCCTTCTCGATAATCGCGATAATCGCGAAGAGTCCCGCCGAAAGAGAGTTGTCCTAACGGCGTAACACGCCAAAAGAGAGAGAGAAGACCAACAACCGTCCATGTTACGTTTCCTAAGGGTGCGGACACCCTCATCCAGAGGGTTAAGATGGGGGCGGATATGATGATGAACGCGCTCGCGCGAGAGCCGGGGATGATGCGTTCGCTCACGCGAATATTTCCGGCCGAGACTGTCATACGACTGTCTGGATATAAGATGGACGTTTTCTCTCTCTCTCTCTTTCTCTCTCTCTCTCTCTCTCCCTCTCTCTCTACGTATGGCGTATAAGTAATTACGTCGCAAGCGTGAAGCGCAACCCTTCCGCGTGTGCTATTACGTTCGGCCACGGTCGCTTTCGGCTAAAGCGTGATCCAAGTATCGAGCGCACTGCAGTTGTTTTTCACATGGTTTCATAGAGGTATTTTTAATCTATATACACACAATAATATATATATATGTGTGTGTGTGTGTGTGTGTGTGTGTGTGTGTGTGTGTGTGTGTGTGTGTGTGTGTGTGTGTGTGTGTGTGTGTGTGTGTGTGTGTGTGTGTGTGTGTGTGTGTGTGTGTGTGTGTGTGTGTGTGTGTGTGTGTGTGTGTGTGTGTGTGTGTGTGTGTGTGTGTGTGTGTGTGTGTGTGTGTGTGTGTGTGTGTGTGTGTGTGTGTGTGTGTGTGTGTGTGTGTGTGTGTGTGTGTGTGTGTGTGTGTGTGTGTGTGTGTGTGTGTGTGTGTGTGTGTGTGTGTGTGTGTGTGTGTGTGTGTGTGTGTGTGTGTGTGTGTGTGTGTGTGTGTGTGTGTGTGTGTGTGTGTGTGTGTGTGTGTGTGTGTGTGTGTGTGTGTGTGTGTGTGTGTGTGTGTGTGTGTGTGTGTGTGTGTGTGTGTGTGTGTGTGTGTGTGTGTGTGTGTGTGTGTGTGTGTGTGTGTGTGTGTGTGTGTGTGTGTGTGTGTGTGTGTGTGTGTGTGTGTGTGTGTGTGTGTGTGTGTGTGTGTGTGTGTGTGTGTGTGTGTGTGTGTGTGTGTGTGTGTGTGTGTGTGTGTGTGTGTGTGTGTGTGTGTGTGTGTGTGTGTGTGTGTGTGTGTGTGTGTGTGTGTGTGTGTGTGTGTGTGTGTGTGTGTGTGTGTGTGTGTGTGTGTGTGTGTGTGTGTGTGTGTGTGTGTGTGTGTGTGTGTGTGTGTGTGTGTGTGTGTGTGTGTGTGTGTGTGTGTGTGTGTGTGTGTGTGTGTGTGTGTGTGTGTGTGTGTGTGTGTGTGTGTGTGTGTGTGTGTGTGTGTGTGTGTGTGTGTGTGTGTGTGTGTGTGTGTGTGTGTGTGTGTGTGTGTGTGTGTGTGTGTGTGTGTGTGTGTGTGTGTGTGTGTGTGTGTGTGTGTGTGTGTGTGTGTGTGTGTGTGTGTGTGTGTGTGTGTGTGTGTGTGTGTGTGTGTGTGTGTGTGTGTGTGTGTGTGTGTGTGTGTGTGTGTGTGTGTGTGTGTGTGTGTGTGTGTGTGTGTGTGTGTGTGTGTGTGTGTGTGTGTGTGTGTGTGTGTGTGTGTGTGTGTGTGTGTGTGTGTGTGTGTGTGTGTGTGTGTGTGTGTGTGTGTGTGTGTGTGTGTGTGTGTGTGTGTGTGTGTGTGTGTGTGTGTGTGTGTGTGTGTGTGTGTGTGTGTGTGTGTGTGTGTGTGTGTGTGTGTGTGTGTGTGTGTGTGTGTGTGTGTGTGTGTGTGTGTGTGTGTGTGTGTGTGTGTGTGTGTGTGTGTGTGTGTGTGTGTGTGTGTGTGTGTGTGTGTGTGTGTGTGTGTGTGTGTGTGTGTGTGTGTGTGTGTGTGTGTGTGTGTGTGTGTGTGTGTGTGTGTGTGTGTGTGTGTGTGTGTGTGTGTGTGTGTGTGTGTGTGTGTGTGTGTGTGTGTGTGTGTGTGTGTGTGTGTGTGTGTGTGTGTGTGTGTGTGTGTGTGTGTGTGTGTGTGTGTGTGTGTGTGTGTGTGTGTGTGTGTGTGTGTGTGTGTGTGTGTGTGTGTGTGTGTGTGTGTGTGTGTGTGTGTGTGTGTGTGTGTGTGTGTGTGTGTGTGTGTGTGTGTGTGTGTGTGTGTGTGTGTGTGTGTGTGTGTGTGTGTGTGTGTGTGTGTGTGTGTGTGTGTGTGTGTGTGTGTGTGTGTGTGTGTGTGTGTGTGTGTGTGTGTGTGTGTGTGTGTGTGTGTGTGTGTGTGTGTGTGTGTGTGTGTGTGTGTGTGTGTGTGTGTGTGTGTGTGTGTGTGTGTGTGTGTGTGTGTGTGTGTGTGTGTGTGTGTGTGTGTGTGTGTGTGTGTGTGTGTGTGTGTGTGTGTGTGTGTGTGTGTGTGTGTGTGTGTGTGTGTGTGTGTGTGTGTGTGTGTGTGTGTGTGTGTGTGTGTGTGTGTGTGTGTGTGTGTGTGTGTGTGTGTGTGTGTGTGTGTGTGTGTGTGTGTGTGTGTGTGTGTGTGTGTGTGTGTGTGTGTGTGTGTGAGTGAGTGTGTGTGTATACACGTGCACATTCACGTCACGGATAATTCAAAATTCAAAGGAAAGAGAGGAGAAATTTATTAGAGTAGGCTAGACGCAATTGCGCGCCATATTTGCACGCGTTGAATTTTTCAATTCTCGGAAAATTATATTGTTGATGGGGAAATGCATTACGTCACGCAGCACGACTGCAAAGCAGATTCGAAAATGTCGAAATACGCGATGATAATGAGAACCAATCATTCGACACTGCCAAGTATGAGAGAGATTTGGAATTTCTATAATTTTGGATTTCGACCTTGTATATATTAATCGGAAATGTAAAAAAGGCAACGTTTCACATTCTCTACTTTTCGAGATTTGCACTTTTCAAGATTAGATTAAAAATATTTCTCGCGAGAGTGCAAGTTTGAATAAAGTTCCCAGATATATACGTATATATATATTTTTTTCATTTCAGAATTGCATTAAAAACGCTACAAGGTAATTTTATTATGTACTTTTATCTAGAAACAATGCAGAGTATAAAATACAGAATAAGATTCTCCATCTCCTCTCTCCTAATTCAATATTGTACAAAAAAAAAAAAAATTGTTGGAAATGTCCCTTCGCTTCTACATCATTCAAATGTATCAGAAAAGCGACGATGAGGAAGAGGAGGTCGTATCAGCGAGCGAAATGTAAATGAATAATTTTTGCAATCCCTCCCCTCCTTCACTACCCTCTCCAATAAGTTTTGCCAATCTAAGAATTTTCCTCGCGCGAATATATCAAGCATGAAATATCACGAAAGCGTATTTTCTCGCACGCATATGACCGGGCTAATACAAAAGTTTTCGAAAAGTTTGTGCGCCAAAAATTCGCAAAGGCAAAGCCATCTCGCGAGCGAACGCAATGCGAATTAACATCCAGTGAGAGCCACGGCGGTCTCATTAAGCGGGAGAAAGAGAGAGAGAGAGAGGGGGAGAGAGAGAGAGAGAGGGAGAGAGAGAGAGAGAGAGAGAGAGAGAGAGAGAGAGAGAGAGAGAGAGAGAGAGAGAGAGAGAGAGAGAGAGAGAGAGAGAGAGAGAGAGAGAGAGAGAGAGAGAGAGAGAGAGAGAGAGAGAGAGAGAGAGAGAGAGAGAGAGAGAGAGAGAGAGAGAGAGAGAGAGAGAGAGAGAGAGAGAGAGAGAGAGAGAGAGAGAGAGAGAGAGAGAGAGAGAGAGAGAGAGAGAGAGAGAGAGAGAGAGAGAGAGAGAGAGAGAGAGAGAGAGAGAGAGAGAGAGAGAGAGAGAGAGAGAGAGAGAGAGAGAGAGAGAGAGAGAGAGAGAGAGAGAGAGAGAGAGAGAGAGAGAGAGAGAGAGAGAGAGAGAGAGAGAGAGAGAGAGAGAGAGAGAGAGAGAGAGAGAGAGAGAGAGAGAGAGAGAGAGAGAGAGAGAGAGAGAGAGAGAGAGAGAGAGAGAGAGAGAGAGAGAGAGAGAGAGAGAGAGAGAGAGAGAGAGAGAGAGAGAATTCCGTGTCTCTCGTCGGCCGAAATAACCGATCGATTTTGCACGTAATGTAACCCTATATATTATCCTGCGACGTTGCACGAGGGTGCCTTGAGATTTTCAATTGAATGCGTCACAGGACGTCCTTCTGGGCTTGGCGCGCTCGGGCTCTCCCCCGGGCCGGGCCGGAATGCTATTGTCGCGGCGCGCGACCCGAGATATTTTCTATAATTATCAATTATACTCCCACGATTGTGTTTCACCGCGCAACATCGTGTCCGCGATCGCGGCTACCGTCTCAGAGATAAATTTCTAATTTTCGCGACGTCGCCGGCGCGTTAGTGGGCACGCAATCGCGACGCTACCGGCGCGACTTTCGCCGCCGACTCGGACAAACATCGCCGCCGGCGAATGTTTGGTCCGCGAGCGGGCGACGTTCTCGCGCGTGTCTCGCGTCACGCGAGCGCGAGCGAACGGCCGTGACGTCATTCGCGCGCTCGCGTGGTGTCCGCGACGTTTGACAGGCGCATCAGCTGTTCGCAGCGAGTCGCCTCGCGTCCGTCAGCCTCGTTCGCGGCTCGCGCGCCGCGACAATACTTGCGCGGCCGGCGCTACGTATGGTATATTAGGATTAAAGTGGATCTCGCGTTGCGCTCCGTTCCCGGAATAAAGGGAATGCCACGATATTAAAGCCCGCCGCGCGAGAGACAGGGAGAGCTACGGCGGCGGTGTCCCGCCGGGTGCCCCGAAATGCCCCGAACGGTCCTTACCTATCCTTAGGGCGGATGGCGCCCTCGCCCGCAAAAATCCCACCCCTTCCCCTTCAGCTAAAAGGGTTAAAAAAGAAAAACGCTCCTGGCGAAGACGTCCGAGACATCGTACGGACGGCTGCTAACGCCATTAGTTTGTGAGAGATCGTTCTTGAGAAATATTTCTAAATACTTCGATGGTACATCTTTTTTTTAGATGGAGATATTATATCTGCAATATATTTATCAATTGACATTTCGCGGCATTATCAGCTTCGCTTCAAAGATGTGCTGTTTGATAACGAAGGCAAAATTATTAAAACTGACAAAATTATATAAATGAAAATAGCGTCGCGATTGAAAATCAGTAATATGTATTATATTCTCGAAAGAAGATATACGCGAGCAACTTATATATGAACGCATTATTTCCAACAAGCGTAAATTTTCAGTCGCCTTTCATCACTACTATCCATCATCGTATAATTCTCTAAAAGATGGTACACACCCGCATAATTCCGGGGAAAAGATAATGAACGTGACGTTGGTTGATTATATAGGGCCCGTACGTCAAAAAGTTAAGCTTCATTCGGGATGTAGTCTAACTCCCAGACGGCCCACGGTAAGCTCCGGGCGAAACAGCAGCGGCCATCGGTATATCATAAATACATCGGTACTATGTTACATTGCAGGTCATAGGTTACTAATGGGCGAATTAATTAATTATTAATTTATTCCCGCGTATATTAATAGATACTGATGCCGATTATGAGATATATGTATATACGTATATATTTTTGCATCCGTCGCGATTAAATATAATATAAAATTATAGATAAATAGATAAAATAATAGATAAAAATCCGGCGTCGATCCAAATTTTATATTGGATATTTCGAATGTGAAAAAGGTGTTCGAATCAAAAATATATCAGCATACAGTCGAGATTGATTCGTATACAAGGGGATGAAGAGAGGGAGTAGGGAGGGTTAATTTTACGCGCGATGCGAATTTTTCCACATTCGTGCGGATACGATTGTAAATCGACGTAATGTCTCTACTTCGACCGTATTTTTTTTT
>NW_021851634.1:190307-195587 GCF_003651465.1 Formica exsecta | reverse complement strand
TCTTCCCATGACGAGGAAATCGATCGGAAAGCGAGCACCAGAAAATAATTTCGTTCGTGTGAGTCTATAAATTCTTGCCTGCCATTTTATCGATTGGAACTTTTATCAACTTTTCTGGAAAACGCGCTACCGTTGTCTTAGTATTTTTCGCAAACCGTATTTTTTTCTTTTCTCCCTGCTTTTTTTTTTTTTTTTTTTTTCTTCGGGATTCTCAACTTCGACCACGCTCGCGAAAATGAGCGCCTCGTAAGCAAATTTTCGGAGCTTATTATTGGTTTCGCTGATGTAACGTTACGCGAAATTGTAACGTAATTTTGTTAGTATTATGCGGAGCATAATTACGCTAATGTAACGATGTTTCCTTCCGATATAATGTTACAGTGTAATAAAATTCTTAAGAAACTTATATACGCACATCGTATTACGCGTAACCGCGTAAGCCGGATGGAGAGAGAGAAAGAGAGAGAAAGAGAGAGAACGGGTTTATTCTACCGTAAATAATTACGGTTCTTTTATCTCTTCTCTCTCTCTCGTTGTGAAATGTTATTATAGTATACGAGATGAGGAAAAAAAAAGAACGCGGCCATGTTGAGTCGGGCGCGATAAATTTAGGTAAGATATGATTATAAACTCCGTCGCAATGTATCTACGTCAAAGATACTTTCTTTTTTTTTTTTTCTTAGAAAAACATGTCTCGTTTGTACATTCTCTGAATTTTTTGTCTACGTTTGTCGAGATGAATTGAATACTTAAAAACAAATTGAATACTTGAAAAATTTAGACGAAAGAATGATAGGGATATATTCTTCTTTCCTTCGATCGAGTTTCGAATCACGAGAAAACATTCCTATAAATTTTTCGTCCATTCAGAAATTTAGCAGAACAAAATTGTGGCTTGTCTTGCAAAAAATAATCGTTTCCGTACTGCTCAGTTGTCATAGAATTCGTATTAATATTCGATCATTGTCGAAGAGAGAGCGATCGATAATGACAGGTTGTTTAACGTCGATATTTGCTGATATCGCGAGATGTAATTTTTAAGGGGGGGCTCAATCATTTTTCGAAACGAATATCGGGTTACCGCCGTCCCAGTGTTTCCCCGGCTATTGTTAAAATATTTTGTTCATAGATAAAAAATCATGCACTCTAGAGGCGAAGAGAGAGAAAGAGAGGGGGGGGAGGGAGAGGGAGAGAGAGAGAGAGAGAGCATTGTACCAGAGTCATTTTACGATATACATACATACACGATCATATCAGTAAATAGATACAAAAATATATCTTCGAATTTTATTCGTTATTATTATATTTTTGCATCATTTCACTCCGATCTCGATTCTACATTCTTGCATATCCATCGTCTCTATTAAAGGAATCCTAGGCGGCTCTCCCTGACCCGGCGCGACATCGGTCACACAAGTGTCAATTTCGAAATTAACGTAAGGCCGGGTGCGCATATCGCGCGAGCGCGCTATCGCCGCGGATAGTAATTTTGGCAATACATCTCCGCGAAAAAGTTTCTCCGGTTTTTGTTACCCCCTGAAAAATGGCCCCGACTGATAACGCGAATACGGCACAGGGATGAAGATATTATTTCGTTATATTCCGCGCCACGCTCTCCTCCTGGAATTATGCCTGGGGTTGCACGCCATTTGTCTGTTTCTCTCTCTCTCTCTCTCTTTTTCTCTCTCTCTCTCTCTCTCTTTCTTTCTTTCTCGTTCCGCATCATTGATATAGGGCGAAAATACATCACATCATTATATATGAGCGAGATATTTGAGAGTTCCAGTACACTCGAATCGAACGTAAAATTGTGCATAACGTTACACTATTGTCGATTGATGCGATTTCTGAGAGAAATTTCGAGGCAATTTTTCAGCGGCGATGAAATTTTTGCGAATCTTTTGCCAAGTCTTGATTTTTTTGCAAGTTTTTAATTTTTGATATTATATGTCTGGAGAGTTCAAAGCCAAATTCGCGATTTAAAGTCCAGTAAAATTAATACGAACAATATTTCGCTATTTATTTAGATCTTCGAGAAATAAATCGGCAAAAAGATCTTGCAACTTTTAAAAAACTTCATGATCTATTATGTCAAATAATCTTTCAATAAATGAAATACATAAATAATAGATGGTGATAGACATAAGATATGGATATAAGATAAGATACGGTACTATCGTATCTCGTGTCAAAAAATAAGCATCTTGGGCAAAATTTGGTAATTATTTTTTAGTATGTTACAGTTAAATCTTCTGTTTCTTGATTCTTTGTGTAAAAATTTCGATAATTCTGTTATAATTGAATCTAATATTTATTATATTTATAATAAAAGAAATTACTTGAAGAATTTTAATTTGAATTGATTGACATAAAGCAAATTTCTTTATATGACAGCGAAATGTGCTTTAGGCGAAGGGCCGACAAAATTTCCAAAACGAAGATTTCTTTTCTATTCTATTAAATTTCAACGTTGAAAATGTTTAATAAAAAGGAAGTCTAAGATGATAATTTTCATAATATCAATTGCATCTTTGCACGAAAATGACATAAAAAATAAGATATATTTCGAAAACGATGAAATTTTGTTAAAGGAAAAAGCCGCGTGTTTTTTTTTTTTTTTCACAAGGTATCGGTCTCTGTATACTCTATACATATGAGATATCCTGTATAGCGTCTGAATGTTTTACACCGACACGTGGAATAGTTTTCGAATCTGGAAAACGCGAGCGGGGAAAAAAAATCGGCCGTGGGGGTTAAAAATGGTGAAAACGCGATAGGGGCTACTTATCGGCAAAAATGTGTAGTAACGATATTTGATGTCGTTGATAACACGTTGTTACGGGGTTACGAGGTTTACGTCAAAATACGATAACAATAAAATCACCCGCATGAAGAGGAGGGGGAAAAGAGGGGTAGAGGGACGGACTAGGGGGAAAGAGGGGAAAAGGGGAAAGGGATAGGGGGAGGACGAATGGAAGGGTTATCGTATCGAACTCGATTACATTCTGTAGCTCGGACATTGTGCTACCGCCCAATATAAGCCCGTGGTACAAATACCGACTTCGTGGTGCATGTTAATTAATCTTCTTGCAAAACAAGTAAGGAAAAAAAGGAATGCAAACAAAATATACGCTTATAATCAAAAGCAGTGGAAGTGAAAAACGGTTATTGAATATTTAATATAATATAATAATCACATAATTTTTACAGTTTTAATTCTATATTTATAAGATTTCATATTCGTATTCCAAAATTATTATTGAAAGGGGGATAATTCGTTTTAATATACTCAAAAAGAATTAAGCGCAAATATTAATTTTTTTTCAAAAAAAATGTGCGGAAATGCAGAGAGAAAATCATGCACTTTCAAGATAAATTAAATAATTGTATGTATGTTGGATATATTCAGTCAGATTGAAATTGTGTGGTATATAATATAACAGATATCCTTCATTTATCAACAATTTTTATTTTTTTTAAATATTTAATAAAATTCCTACGAAAATCCAGCGTTACGTATACAAACTCCATATAATGGATCTACGATATAATATATAATCCTTATTTATAATATTCTTACATTAACTTGAATACTAATATTTTATTAACACGATTTAATTCTTTAAATATAATATACTAAGAATTATAACGATGAATAATAAGTTTAAAAACTACGTAAGAGTTAGTGGGCTAATAAGTTTAAACATCATGCAATTTGTAAGAATAAATAATACAGATTACTTTGTTACTATGTGTGTGTGTGCAATTTTTAATTTCAAATCTGTTAAGAATTTTAAAGAGTAAAATTTAAAATACTCTTTATTATACAACATAATCATGTAATATGTAAAATATATGAATCGCCGTCGTGTCGATAAATGAATAATTAATATCACAAAGTAACAAATAATAAATTAAATAAATCATAAATTATTTATGATTACTCACCATTTGCTCCACCGTCGACCGATGCCTCCCCGAGCCTTTCTTCTCTTGTACTTTACTGTTACTTTATGTAAAATAATGGCATTCACATGACACTCGCTAAAACTCGGTTAATTATGATCACGCTTGCATTAACCTATCTAACGATACATTAAAATATCGTTTAATAAATTACATAATAAATTTACGCAAAACAGTTTCTTCGTTTCTCGAAAAGTTTCGAATTAATTATTAATAAATGATTAATTGTATTGCGGCTTTTGGCAGTACTTTAAATCACTCAATCCTGTGATTTATGTATATTACAGCTCGCCCTCGATCTAAAAATGATTGACAAATTACATCTGAATCGACGAAAAGTTCAAAGAGCGAAAGGCGGAATTATATTTGAGTCTTAAAAAAATAATTGTATCGGTTGTAAAAATATCTCGCAATCAAACGATAAATTATTATTCCCATCCCGGATATTTTTCAATTCGTACTTCAAATGAAGATATCTATATATATATATAATATCGTGAAAAATATCTACTCCGATAAATAATTATCGTCTCGCTTACGAGTCGTCATAATCGCGAGAGTTAATTAATCGCGCAGACTGATAATCTTCGATTGGCGATATTAACAGGCGATAATTATTTTTTTATATACGGAGAAAAATATTCCGCTCTAACTTTTTTATTAAGTCAGATATAATTCGTTAATTTCGTTTTCGTGCGATTTAAAAACGCGCGATATGATATGCTAATCGTTTTAATCGGTGTGATTAAAATATTAAAGAAAGCCGTACACATATATTAATTACTTATTAATAATTAGTTTGAAATTCAAGAAGCAGAATATTTCACATGAATTTATCTCGTAGTATGTTAAACAATACATATCCTATATGTATATATATATTTTTTCGATATTGTTTTAAAAAATTATAATTATACAGGTAATTTTCATATAAGAATTAAGGATACAAAATTTTTTTTATTTATCTTGTGTGTTACAGGAAATAATATACTACATAAATACATTATTCAACAAAATAAATATTTTCTTTTTTACAAATGCGAAATACAATTCTCTAACAAATATTTTCGCACGAAACACAAGACAGAACAGCTACAAAAATTTTTAAACATATATATGTATATAAACTACTATACTAGACTAACTATAAGCAAGAGAGTGTCCCATGTCAATGTAAACAGAACTCTTACAAGTTCTGACTGCTACTAACTTATTTTTTGATCGTCAGATATTGTAAGAAATGCAGCGGTAATTTTTTGTTTTTGACGGATCGCACTGATTTTTTTTTTTATTTTGTGGAAATTTTGGGATCGC
>NW_021851634.1:170678-182633 GCF_003651465.1 Formica exsecta | reverse complement strand
CAACAATTTTTATTTTTTTTAAATATTAAATAAAATTCCTACGAAAATCCAGCGTAACGTATACAAACCTCATATAATGGATCTACGATATAATATATAATCTTTATTTATAATATTCTTACATTAACTTGAATACTAATCTTTTATTAACACGATTTAATTCTTTAAATATAATATACTAAGAATTATAACGATGAATAATAAGTTTAAAAACTACGTAAGAGTTAGTGGGCTAATAAGTTTAAACATCATGCAATTTGTAAGAATAAATAATACAGATTACTTTGTTACTATGTGTGTGTGTGCAATTTTTAATTTCAAATCTGTTAAGAATTTTAAAGAGTAAAATTTAAAATACTCTTTATTATACAACATAATCATGTAATATGTAAAATATATGAATCGCCGTCGTGTCGATAAATGAATAATTAATATCACAAAGTAACAAATAATAAATTAAATAAATCATAAATTATTTATGATTACTCACCATTTGCTCCACCGTCGACCGATGCCTCCCCGAGCCTTTCTTCTCTTGTACTTTACTGTTACTTTATGTCAAATAATGGCATTCACATGACACTCGCTAAAACTCGGTTAATTATGATCACGCTTGCATTAACCTATCTAACGATACATTAAAATATCGTTTAATAAATTACATAATAAATTTACGCAAAACAGTTTCTTCGTTTCTCGAAAAGTTTCGAATTAATTATTAATAAATGATTAATTGTATTGCGGCTTTTGGCAGTACTTTAAATCACTCAATCCTGTGATTTATGTATATTACAGCTCGCCCTCGATCTAAAAATGATTGACAAATTACATCTGAATCGACGAAAAGTTCAAAGAGCGAAAGGCGGAATTATATTTGAGTCTTAAAAAAATAATTGTATCGGTTGTAAAAATATCTCGCAATCAAACGATAAATTATTATTCCCATCCCGGATATTTTTCAATTCGTACTTCAAATGAAGATATCTATATATATATATAATATCGTGAAAAATATCTACTCCGATAAATAATTATCGTCTCGCTTACGAGTCGTCATAATCGCGAGAGTTAATTAATCGCGCAGACTGATAATCTTCGATTGGCGATATTAACAGGCGATAATTATTTTTTTATATACGGAGAAAAATATTCCGCTCTAACTTTTTTATTAAGTCAGATATAATTCGTTAATTTCGTTTTCGTGCGATTTAAAAACGCGCGATATGATATGCTAATCGTTTTAATCGGTGTGATTAAAATATTAAAGAAAGCCGTACACATATATTAATTACTTATTAATAATTAGTTTGAAATTCAAGAAGCAGAATATTTCACATGAATTTATCTCGTAGTATGTTAAACAATACATATCCTATATGTATATATATATTTTTTCGATATTGTTTTAAAAAATTATAATTATACAGGTAATTTTCATATAAGAATTAAGGATACAAAATTTTTTTTATTTATCTTGTGTGTTACAGGAAATAATATACTACATAAATACATTATTCAACAAAATAAATATTTTCTTTTTTACAAATGCGAAATACAATTCTCTAACAAATATTTTCGCACGAAACACAAGACAGAACAGCTACAAAAATTTTTAAACATATATATGTATATAAACTACTATACTAGACTAACTATAAGCAAGAGAGTGTCCCATGTCAATGTAAACAGAACTCTTACAAGTTCTGACTGCTACTAACTTATTTTTTGATCGTCAGATATTGTAAGAAATGCAGCGGTAATTTTTTGTTTTTGACGGATCGCACTGATTTTTTTTTTATTTTGTGGAAATTTTGGGATCGCCGATGTTTTCTAATTTCCTTTGTTGTTTGCTCATCGTGCGTTTGTATTTGACTATAATATTTTATCGTTTTACATATAAATGTATAATTTACATTTCCCCGCAAACTTGCTTAATATCCACAAATTTTGATTTTTTTTTCAACAACGTTCTCTCTCTCTCTCTCTTTTTCTCTCATACCATTAAGGACTGATAATTTTGGACTTATCTCTGCTTCTTACGCGAAAGAACTTTTCCCAAGTGAATCCTCGCACGAGTGGTAACGCTGCGTTTCTCGCGGCGATTTTAATTTCGACGAATTTCAAAGGTATTTTTACGAAGGACGGGAAACATGTCAGTCAAAGAGTACACAGGATATAGGAAGGGGGGGCGGGAGGGAGGAAGTTACCGCGAGAGATGTGTGTGTGTGTGTGTGTGTGTGTGTGTGTGTGTGTGTGTGTGTGTGTGTGTGTGTGTGTGTGTGTGTGTGTGTGTGTGTGTGTGTGTGTGTGTGTGTGTGTGTGTGTGTGTGTGTGTGTGTGTGTGTGTGTGTGTGTGTGTGTGTGTGTGTGTGTGTGTGTGTGTGTGTGTGTGTGTGTGTGTGTGTGTGTGTGTGTGTGTGTGTGTGTGTGTGTGTGTGTGTGTGTGTGTGTGTGTGTGTGTGTGTGTGTGTGTGTGTGTGTGTGTGTGTGTGTGTGTGTGTGTGTGTGTGTGTGTGTGTGTGTGTGTGTGTGTGTGTGTGTGTGTGTGTGTGTGTGTGTGTGTGTGTGTGTGTGTGTGTGTGTGTGTGTGTGTGTGTGTGTGTGTGTGTGTGTGTGTGTGTGTGTGTGTGTGTGTGTGTGTGTGTGTGTGTGTGTGTGTGTGTGTGTGTGTGTGTGTGTGTGTGTGTGTGTGTGTGTGTGTGTGTGTGTGTGTGTGTGTGTGTGTGTGTGTGTGTGTGTGTGTGTGTGTGTGTGTGTGTGTGTGTGTGTGTGTGTGTGTGTGTGTGTGTGTGTGTGTGTGTGTGTGTGTGTGTGTGTGTGTGTGTGTGTGTGTGTGTGTGTGTGTGTGTGTGTGTGTGTGTGTGTGTGTGTGTGTGTGTGTGTGTGTGTGTGTGTGTGTGTGTGTGTGTGTGTGTGTGTGTGTGTGTGTGTGTGTGTGTGTGTGTGTGTGTGTGTGTGTGTGTGTGTGTGTGTGTGTGTGTGTGTGTGTGTGTGTGTGTGTGTGTGTGTGTGTGTGTGTGTGTGTGTGTGTGTGTGTGTGTGTGTGTGTGTGTGTGTGTGTGTGTGTGTGTGTGTGTGTGTGTGTGTGTGTGTGTGTGTGTGTGTGTGTGTGTGTGTGTGTGTGTGTGTGTGTGTGTGTGTGTGTGTGTGTGTGTGTGTGTGTGTGTGTGTGTGTGTGTGTGTGTGTGTGTGTGTGTGTGTGTGTGTGTGTGTGTGTGTGTGTGTGTGTGTGTGTGTGTGTGTGTGTGTGTGTGTGTGTGTGTGTGTGTGTGTGTGTGTGTGTGTGTGTGTGTGTGTGTGTGTGTGTGTGTGTGTGTGTGTGTGAGTGAGTGTGTGTGTATACACGTGCACATTCACGTCACGGATAATTCAAAATTCAAAGGAAAGAGAGGAGAAATTTATTAGAGTAGGCTAGACGCAATTGCGCGCCATATTTGCACGCGTTGAATTTTTCAATTCTCGGAAAATTATATTGTTGATGGGGAAATGCATTACGTCACGCAGCACGACTGCAAAGCAGATTCGAAAATGTCGAAATATGCGATGATAATGAGAACCAATCATTCGACACCGCCAAGTATGAGAGAGATTTGGAATTTCTATAATTTTGGATTTCGACCTTGTATATATTAATCGGAAATGTAAAAAAGGCAACGTTTCACATTCTCTACTTTTCGAGATTTGCACTTTTCAAGATTAGATTAAAAATATTTCTCGCGAGAGTGCAAGCTCACTCACTCACTCACTCACTCACTCACTCACTAGTGGCTCGGGTCGCGTACATACGAGCCGCGGCAGTGTGGAGCCCAGTTATGAATGGCCTACGTCGGTTGACGTTAATCTGCCACTTCATCTCTCTCATCCAACCTCCGCGCGCGCTCTCTGTACCGCGCCAATCTCACTCCACCTCCTTCCTTCCCTCCCCGCTGCACTCACGATTCTCCTCCTCCTCACTCCTCCGCCACCCTTATACGCGCCCGCCTCGAGCATCCCGTACCCGCACCCCTTTCGCGTGCACCCTCTAACCAATTGTTTCGTCGGGGGAAGCGAAAAAAAAGAAGAGAGGGCGCGAGCTGAGAGGGGGGAGGGGAGGGGAGATGTAGGCGAGGGTGGAATAAAAGAGAAAAAAGGGAGAGGAAAACTCGACCTCGACGAAAAAATGCTTCGGCCCGTCCGCGTGTTGCATACGCGTGGCCACCAAATTAAATCGCTCGTTGTTTCGGGTCGCACGTCCATCCGTGTACGAGAGGAAAAAAAGGGGAGCGGGGACACGGGTGAGAAGGAGGGGATGATGTTGGCGCATGATGTAATCTTGGAGTGCGCACCGTTTCATATAGGAAACGCCACAGGTTTTTCGCGATTTGCATCGAGTCGACGAGTTCCGTGCTTACCGATCATTCATTGCTCTCTCTCTCTCTCTCTTTCTCTGTTTCTATTTCCATGAAATTATAATAATTGATAAAAAAATGTTTTTCTGTAAAATATCTAATCTATAACTTGCTTAGATCATATTTAAACTCAGTCCTGATCTCACAATTTAAATGGAAAGTTTCCTAAGTACAGACAGATTCTTTACACTTTATTATGATAAAAGAAGAGAATATATTATGATTTGAAGTTGAAATAAATTAAAATGAAGACGAGAAATATATTTGCAGCTCGTATTTGATAGTGTAAATTTGTGCCCAATTTCGTTATAAAAGAATATTTATATAGGATTCTACAGAGAAATTTTAATTTTCCTTTATCACAAAAAATCCTCTTTTAATCTTTTATATATCAATTGAAAAATTTTTTTAAATTAAGAGATCTCGAAAAAAGTTAGATTTCTGAAAAATAATCTGACAATAAAATCTTATCCTTTGTATTTACTATTTTGAGATTTAATTGTTTGAAAATGTAATTTCCGGCATGCTTGTATATGAATGCAATAGTGAATGTTTAATATCGAAATAAATGTTCAATATCGAAAATTGCCTTGAATTTTTGGCAGAGAAAAAAATCATCTACAAATTGATCCGAGATGCTATCGTTAGAATTATATAACACCAGGACTTTTCAGATACCCTATACAATACAGTCGTTGATGATTAAGAATTCACGAGCGACGCAATCTGCCGAATAAAAGCGCTAGGCTAGATTTAGCATCGTAGCTGCGGTGGTCCAGTAGTTGCTCTCTCACCAATGTCGAAGAAGGTCCGATCGCTGTCCTGTAAGATTTATTTGACGACATGAGGCTGGAATACGACACGAGGGCAAGGGAGAAAAGCGCGGAATTTCAAAGGGAGCGCGATCCTTCATTCGACGTAAGGTCATATAGGAGGCGGAGAATTTTCGATCGAGGGACATACATTTCTATTTTTTACTTTTGCATTTTATTCTCTCACTCTCAGACAAATAGGTATGCTATTTCATACGAGAAATATCTTAAAACAAGATTTCGTAGCTCTAAATCACACATTCCAAGCACTTCCCCATAACATAAAGCGTTTGTTTATTTCATACAAAATTTGCAATATATGTATATATCAAAATATAGTAAAATTCATATATATTAAATTTCTCTTCCTGTAGAATTTTTGTATAAATTTATATATTATTCATATATAATAATACATCCAATAATTTTCATCAAAAATCCTCACTAATAGAAGTAAGTTTCTATATGTGTGGAAAAAAATATATAATATTAAAAAATTTTTTAAATTTTAATTCATTTTGAGAAATATATACACACACATATATATATATATACATGTTATCTTTCTACTTTTATATAACATATTATATTTATCAAGTTAAAGAAATTGATAAAGCTCTGAAAGTGAAAATTAATTTTGAAATTTTGCGAGCAACTAAGAGCCAGACGCGGATAGTAGTGCGTCAATTTCATAGAAAATAATTCTTCTATGGAACTGATTATTGTGCACAAGGCATGAAATTTTCTTGGTCCTATACCAAGTGTAATACATCTCAAATTGAGATTTATAATAACCCCTCTTTATTCCCACAAAGAGACGAAGGCGAGAAAAATATCAGGAAAAATATTATTATATATTATAAATTATTATGTAATATTATTTATGTTTTGTTTTCTTAGTCTTATGCTAGGATTTTTCAAATTAATCAATATAACGGAAACCTCAAGTCATTCCAAGGCTAGATTATAAAGAAGGCACTGTCTTAAGATTGTTTGAAAGAACAAAAAAAAATAATCTTGAGTAAAAAATATTAAGCATTTGCATGTACATTTATAGCAACACGCTCGGTTATGTATATGATCGCGAGACAAATCACATTTTGCGTAGAATTAAATTACTAATTACAGTTCTCCGAAGCGTCGTTACGACGTGAACGGCTTCTGTCTCTATTTTAAATAAGATACTTTTTACAATATGTACAATCTCACATTCGCGATTATAATGACGGAATGACGGAAATTGGCAGATATATTAAATAGCATGCCTCCCCCTCTCTCTCTCTCTCTCTCTCTCCCTCTCTCTCTCTCTCTCTCTCTCTCTCTCTCTCTCTCTCTCTCTCTCTCTCGGGTACGCGTAAAAATTATAATCGGCCGCGTTAAAGTTCATTTACGTACGAGATGTAATCACCTTAATTTCGCATAACTTGCCATTATCCACCGCGTGTGTGGTCGCATTGTAGTATATAAACAGTACTTATATTTATGGTCCATAACTTTGACAGGTGAACACTTTATGTTCGTGTACGTACGTAAGTATTATTCAATACATTAATACTCGTGGAAAGTATTCAAGTACTAGACCTGGGTCGAACGTGACACTCTTACCGCGAATGACTTTTTCCGCGGGTTCAAAAGCCAGTACAAAAGCCGTCTCGCATTAAAAATCGCTCTATTAATGTCCATTTCTTAGATTTAATGATAATAAAACGAGATGATAATACTATATAGCTATAATAATACCATTATTTATAATACAAGTTTTTTCGCTCGTTTCTTAAATACAACGACACTCGTGTGCACACGGGTGATGTTTCCGAACGCAGCCTTAAAAAGATCCTTTTGTAATAATATATCAATCTCATTATATAATTATTGATCATATTTCACTCGTAAATAAATTAAAAATTATCTCGCTTCGCAATATGTAAAAATATAAAAGTTACATTTTGGAATGTGAATAAAAGATTGTTAAGACATATCTATAAAAATATGCTTAAATATTAGACGAATAAATTAATTTAATTTAGGACAAAATTCATTTTCCAGATATTCTTTCGAATTAATCTTCTGATGCCACTTCAATCTATTAAAATTTCTAAAAATTGCACGTGGTATAATATAAATTAAAACAAAATTGAAACTAGTACGCGGCTCACCTCTATTTTGACGTTCAAAGTGCATCTGAAGGTTAAAGCGAGGGAATACTTGAATAATGTAATCGCTGCGGCAGCGTAAGTGTAAATTACTGATAAGAACGAGTGGAGCATTTGAGGCATCAAGAGAGAAGAAATTTCAACATCGACGAGACGAAATGTATCTCAGATGCACCGTCATTAACTTATCTCATATCGTCAGAATTATTAAATTGCGATAAATCGACTCGATTCACGCGAGTTTCTCACGTTACAAATCAAAACTGAGCAAGTTGGTCAATAATTACACTGTAAAAAATTTTCTAAAAATTCAGACACTTTTTTGTCTGAATTTTCAAATCTGGGTGTCTAAAAGAAATTTTAGACAATGTCTTAATCATCAGAGTCATTTTTCTGAAACTTCAGAAGAGTATGTCTGAAAATTTAAGCGTGTATGAAAATTCGGACAGCATTCTATCTGAAAATTCAGACAGCGTGTCTGCAAAAAAGCTGTAGACACTTTGCTGAAGTCTCAGCCAATTTTTTTTTTACAGTGTAAAATGTCACGAAATCACAAACCTCCCTTCGATTTTAACGTCACTTTGCGATCTATCAGAACTTTGACGCGCCCGTGACTCTGATATGTACATTTCTTCGGCAAAATTAAAAATGTTCGACCGTTTCATCGAACTGAACAGTGTGTAGGAATAGAAAAATAAATCTCGCGTGCGATGTTTCGTTTCGCGAATGTAGGTTTTGAGCTAAAAACCAATGTCTCTCACAGATAGTTACTCGAATGATTCCTATCTCTTAGGAAACGCAAACAGATATGTATTTGGTAATGCATTGATACGATTGTGCGACGCCTCTTTCTATTATCATTTCCTTTGATTATCGTCGTTTCTCTCTGATGCCACGCTGTGTTCATCGTACACAAGTACGCGTCTACTTAGAACAGAACCAGGTACAACTGTAAAAAAAAATCTGTTTCTGACATTGTGTTTTTGGAACAGAATCTCTTCTCAAAAATGAGAACGCGATTCATCGGCATGCTCCAAAAGTTTTTGTGTTCCTCGCATCTATTACACTATAAAAAATTTCCTAAGAATTCAGACAAATTTTTGTCTGAATTTTCAGATCGGGATGTCCGAAAGAAATTTCAGACAATCTGTCTTAATTATCAGAGTCACTTTTCTGAAAATTCAGACAGCATATCTGCAAAAAAGCTGCAGACAGTTTGTCTGAACGCATACAGCACAGAATATTTCAATTACATTGCAGCAATGTTACAATCTTACAAGTTGCAATGCAATATTGTAGAGATATTACAGGAATATGTCACTGTAATATTTCATGAGAAATATTACTGCAACATTCCAAAAACTTTACAAAAAAAAACGGTATTCAGCCGCTAGTTCGTTTGTTTACCGCTATGCGACACGCGATGCATTATCCATCTCGTATTTGAATTTTAGTCATGAGAATTATACAAAGCTTGCAAGAAGCAACTAGCAGGAGATTAAGAATGTAATAATTATTTCTATCAGTTTAATTTCCAATACAATCCCAACACAGGAAATTCAGATATTAGACTGATTCTTTAGAAATCCGATAGATAAATGTCCGAAAAAATTAAAATCATTCATTTATTGTCTACTTAAAATATAAAATAGAATCTAATATCCATATAAACAAAATTTTAAATTTTACGAAACAGATATGTATTTGGTAATGCATTGATACGATTGTGCGACGCCTCTTTCTATTATCATTTCCTTTGATTATCGTCGTTTCTCTCTGATGCCACGCTGTGTTCATCGTACACAAGTACGCGTCTACTTAGAACAGAACCAGGTACAACTGTAAAAAAAAATCTGTTTCTGACATTGTGTTTTTGGAACAGAATCTCTTCTCAAAAATGAGAACGCGATTCATCGGCATGCTCCAAAAGTTTTTGTGTTCCTCGCATCTATTACACTATAAAAAATTTCCTAAGAATTCAGACAAATTTTTGTCTGAATTTTCAGATCGGGATGTCCGAAAGAAATTTCAGACAATCTGTCTTAATTATCAGAGTCACTTTTCTGAAAATTCAGACAGCATATCTGCAAAAAAGCTGCAGACAGTTTGTCTGAACGCATACAGCACAGAATATTTCAATTACATTGCAGCAATGTTACAATCTTACAAGTTGCAATGCAATATTGTAGAGATATTACAGGAATATGTCACTGTAATATTTCATGAGAAATATTACTGCAACATTCCAAAAACTTTACAAAAAAAAACGGTATTCAGCCGCTAGTTCGTTTGTTTACCGCTATGCGACACGCGATGCATTATCCATCTCGTATTTGAATTTTAGTCATGAGAATTATACAAAGCTTGCAAGAAGCAACTAGCAGGAGATTAAGAATGTAATAATTATTTCTATCAGTTTAATTTCCAATACAATCCCAACACAGGAAATTCAGATATTGGACTGATTCTTTAGAAATCCGATAGATAAATGTCCGAAAAAATTAAAATCATTCATTTATTGTCTACTTAAAATATAAAATAGAATCTAATATCCATATAAACAAAATTTTAAATTTTACGAATTAAATTATTTTATTATTTATTTAATTACGTTACCAAGTGGTTTTGTCATATAATATATATGTATACATATATGTATACATATTTGTAACTACAGATGTAAAGTAGTTTAGAAAACGTATAAATGTTAAGATAAGAAACATTTGTATATACTATATCTGTATATACTATATAGATACATTTACACAGTAATGCATTGCATTATTACAAGTATGTTACATTGTAAGATTACTGTAATGTTACATTGCAATGTTACTGCAATCTTGCAGCAATATTTCGCAATGTATATGGAATATTTCATTGTTACATTGAAATATCTATGTAATGTTTCTGCAATCTTTTTGTACTGTATGGGAAGTTTCAGTCAGTCATTTTTTTATAATGTATCCTTCCCTCCCCTTCCGCTCCCCTCTTCCTCTCTCCTGTTCCTCCAAACCGTTCGAATGTATTTCGCATTTATTTATTCTTTCCAATTCTTGGCCGCGATGTCCTTCATCTCACGACCTTCCGAGATATCGACGACGGCGGGATCGAGTAGCTTTTTGACGCTGTGCTGATGCTGTTTCTCGAAACTGCCAATCTGGCCGTTCTCCAGGGGCTCGTTAAGGGCGTGCGCTGTCTTCGGGACGACGACGACATCGGCGCCGATACGCCCGAGGCAGAAGTGACGGCAGGGCACCAAGACGACGAAGAGACCGAACAGAAAACCGAGAGCATTGCCGGCAAGTACGTCCCACCAGTGGTGCCGATTGTCGCCCACTCTGGTCATCGAACACGTCACGGCCCACATGGATGTCAGGCACTGCAGCCACGGTTTCAGAAACAACGTCCGATTCGGCAGACGGTTTTGCAGGTACCACTGTGCGATGCGTATAAATGCGCGTTTTTAAAAAAGGAAAGAAAAGAAAAAATCGATGTTCGTATATCTCTTCTGTTTTTTATTTTTATTTTGCACGCGATATCTATTCAACGCGGAAAAAAAATTCTCTCGGCCGAAATATTCGATTCCTTTTCCCCACTTCGGAGCGCGAATCGCTCTGTGTTTATTTCCGTAAATTTACTTGACAAGACTCGCGTTTATCGTCTACCTATCGTGCGTCCCACGAAAATCGATATTCCGTTAATAGATTTTTTTTGCAAATTCTTTAATTCTCGTCACACCTAGATACTGGCTACCGATACCGAGGAGAAGTACTCGATGCTGGCATCTCAGCTCTCTGTATTGCCAACAGATTGCTGAACTTTACGGATAACTTGACGAGACGCATTCTCTCCTTTTTTCTTATTGTTAGTATAAGTCACACAAAAAATAGATTTCTCAAGTAATAAAAATAATTTCTTACCACTAAGAAGATGCTCGTGTAGAGGGAGATAGCCGAATGACCGGAAGGAAAGGACTTGCTGGAATCCTTGACGAACCAATCGGAAAACTCGGTATTGGTGCACGTGTAAGAACTGATGTATCTGTAAAAAAAATTGAGAGACGTATACATAACTATATTTGTTCTCTCGGATTAGGCGCATATATATAAGTACACAAAATAAAATTTAAATATGTTGAAAACCTGTCGGTTATATCCAGGGAAGAGAGAGAACCTAATAATAGTTTCTTTTTTATTATCTCATTAATAGTAATAGTCTTTCATTAATAGTAATATATAATAAGTATAATTTTTTGATATATTTTACATTTATCAGATAACTCGAGTAAATTAAGGAGTTAGATAAACCGATATATGAAATATATTACAAGATATAGATTCGGGAAGATTATACAGGATGTTCTAGACCACCCGTACACCCCTTTTCTTTCAAAAACTAAGCATTTTAGAGAAAAACGTTTTGAACAAAAGTTGTATGGTTTTGAAGGGAACATAAGATGGTGTCATTGGTTTGACCTTAGATGGCATCGTTAAGGTCAAACCAATGACACCATCTTATGTTCCCTTCAAAACCATACAACTTTTGTTCAAAACGTTTTTCTCTAAAATGCTTAGTTTTTGAAAAAAAGGGGGTGTACGG
>NW_021851634.1:167377-170484 GCF_003651465.1 Formica exsecta | reverse complement strand
ATTAAAATATAAAATAACTCAAAAAGTACTTGATAAAAAAATACTTTATTATAGTATTTTGGAAAGCTCTCGGGATAAGCTATAAGAATATGCAATAAAAAATAGGGGATTCCATTTAAGAAATTAAAGGTGTCCTTGACTTGACCTTAACGATGCCATCCAAGGTCAAACCAATGACACCATCTTATGTTCCCCTTAAAACCATACAATTTTTGTTCAAAACGTTTTTCTCTAAAATGCTTAGTTATTGAAAGAAAAGGGGTGTACGGGTGGTCTAGGACACCCTGTATAACCGACTGCACGTAACGAATCTACTTCGCTCGCAATCGATAAATGTAGTTAACTAGGCTTATGCAAAGATTAACATTTTTCTATATTTACATATATAAACTTCATAGAGACTGCAATTCAACTTAATCAACAGGTTCACCCTTTACCCTTATCTTTGCCGATAATTCCCCTCTGATATTTTACCGCGTCTCATAGACATCAAATGTCTAGAATGTATAATTCCCGGTTTCTTCATTAGAACCCATTAGGTGTAGTTAGCCCACGAACATACTCCGGTCGTGTCTCGCCGCCCACACGTAAGTACGAGAAAAAAATCGACCCAATTGCATTCAGATAATAACTAGTCGGAACAAGAGGGGAAAGGGGCAGGGAAAGATTGTGCTTACTCATCGGTGCAGTTGGCTGCCTCGCGCGGTTTGCATGTGTCGAGAAAGTGCGGCCGCGGCTCGCCGATTAGGACTTTCATGACCTCGCAGACGAGCGTGAGCGTAACAAGTCCTATGGAGTAATGACTGTACCAGGACCAGAGCTGCTTGTTCCTAGTCAACTCGACCTGGTTGCGATTTGGCGCGTTGCTCCTGTAACTGTCGGCGGGATGGCAGGCATATTCCGCGATCCACATCTGAAACCGATCATGTGTGGATACTGTTAAGTTATTCACAGGCGTTGTAATTTCTCCTTAAGCTTGCGTATGTGTCATATCTAAGATAATAAAAAAATTATACATAGATTGTCTTATATCGCGTTCAAAAGGGACGCAAAGAATTTGTCGGCGATTCACACGCACAATGTGGATTGCGATGAAAAGTGAAAGTTATATGTAATCTTGACGTAACGTTGAGAACCTAACATTGGCCACATTCAGCGGACTCAACAGTTAGATAGCAATTGAACGTGATTGTTTCTTACGTTTAGAACCAACAAATTAACGTCGAGCAAATTAACGTTGATAAGATGTTCAACTGTTGAGTCCGCTGAATGCGCTCATGGTTATGCGTAACAAACACTGACAAAAATCTCATTCTTTTTTTTTTATAAAAGTACTTTAAATATTCAAAATAAATTATGCAAGGTTTTATTACGATTCACAGATTAATTTTTCTGTAAATAATTAAAGTTTACTGCAGGCCTACGTTGTGCACGCGAGGAGGAGAACATACCACCTCTTCGCGCGGCTGCCTCTTCCCGTCTTTCCTCTCTCACGCGCGAGAACCCACGAGAATGACGGCCATGTGGAGAGGATAGATGGATCGAGGGGCCAGAGAGGAAAGACGGGAAGAGGCAGCCGCGCGAAGAGATGGCACGTTCTCTTCCTCGCGTGCTCTACGTAGACAGGCCTGGTTTACTGGAATTTTAGAGTTGTACATGTCTCTATGGCCTAGTTTACACCGATATACTTTAATACGTACTAAATACTATACCGACCAATCACAACCATTTTATTCTTTAGAGGAATGGCTATGACTGGCCAGTATAGTACTTAATACGTATTAAAGTATATCAGTGTAAACTAGGCCTTTGTTACCGAAATATTTGTATCTTTCTTTTCAAATTGCAAAGCACATTTATGTCAAAAATTTTCAACATTTTACCCTCCGATGGTATTATAATAATCGGAAATGACAGCAAATAACATACAAATTGCAAAATGTATAAAAATATGTTGTTATTTAACTATTTTATTTGCATATACATCATTCATTTTGATCCAAAAAGTATTAACATTAATATTTTCAATTCAATCACTCTCTTTTTACAAAGATTGTACGGCCAATATAACATTTAGGTTTTTCGTAATGCAATCATGTTGGATTACAATATTCATCGCAAGAAAAAAATTATGAATTTTTTTTTTTCGCATCAGACGTCGAAGGGAATTATTTTTACTTGCATACTGCCACATATTTTCGATAATGCAGATCACTAATAATATATACAAGAAATTTTTTTTTTATTGTTCTTTTCCTTACGCGTATCCACATGATTATATACTTCCACTGAAAATATTTTATGTCTTATAATGAAATGTTTCGGCGCAAAAATGAGATAGATTTGTATTTTGCGATGCTTATTTTAGATACAAGCTTTGTTATTCAAAATATTACGAATTATACTCTTGCCTGCGATTCTTGAATTGATTAAATCGATTTCAAAAAAAAAGAAAGGAAAATAAATTTAGATAAGTATTGTACACGCTGAATGATGTCTTAATAATTTATTCTTTACAGTTAACATAGATACAAAAAAGAGATTAGAGTGAATTGCTTATTCACGTTCGTTGTGCTCAATTTGTATTTTCAAGGTGATCTACATGACAATAGAAATGTAAAAATCATAAATTTAACCCTTGACTTGCACGAATTTACGTCATACGCGACCAAAAGTAAGGGAGGAAATAGAAACGAGAGCGCGGTACTTACGACTATTATGGGCAGGGTGACGCTGAAGATTATCAATAAACTCATGGAGATCGTGTCGCCCGTGAACCTGAACGAGATCTTTGGGTCATTGCAAAAGAAGCCGATTTGCTGATATGGTATCACGTTGAATTCCAAAATCCCCAGAAGTACAGTTACTGAAACGCAACGAGTCAGGATTAATTTTATACGTAAACCATATCGCAACGAATATATAAAATTCAACATGTGTATATATATATATATATATATATATATATATATATATATATATATATATATATATATATATATATATATATATATATATATATATATATATATATATATATATATATATATATATATATATATATATATATATATATATATATATATATATATATATATATATATATA
>NW_021851634.1:164065-167362 GCF_003651465.1 Formica exsecta | reverse complement strand
ACAATTATTTGTTTTTTTTACACTAATTGATTTGTCTCATTATTTTGTACATAAAAGCATTACGGTAAGATTATCGAAAACTAAATATTTTACGAGATATTTTATTTTTTATATCAAAATATGTCAAATTAAAATATAAAATAACTCAAAAAGTACTTAATGAATTTAGTGTGTTATAATACACTAAATTATTATTTTTATTTATTATAATTTTATTTAAACTGTTTGCTATATTTAAACAGGTACTTCATACTTCATTTAAACAGATTAAGCAAGTTCCAAATCATCTTTATTATATTTTTTCTTATAAAAATTTCGACACTTTGAACATCCTCGCATATGTATGTTTATATTGATTATAAAATATTAAACAAAAAATTTTTTTTCCTAAGGCTAGAGTAGGTCTAGTCACTTCCAGTATTTTTTTATCGCGCGCGCCAACATGCTCGGTCGCCACTCAAAATATGTATTTTCCGTTTGTATGGGAAAATAAATAATATTTGTCGCCGACGCAATTCTCCCGCGCGATTGCGCGTCGCGACGGCCGCGAAATATTTATCGAAAAATATTGGCCGGAAAATATCTATAGGATCCACGCTCATACATACGCTTGTTACACACACATATATATATATATATATATATATCGGATAATTTAGAAGGAGAGGTCCATATTTCTAAAAGATGATAGTGCTGGCCACTATATGAGAATAAAAGATTATATAAACAAGATTTTAATTTATTTTCCGAGAAAAAGCTATTTGAATGTGATACACGTATGCAAATCTGCCTCTGTCTCTCTTCTCATGTTTACGTTGACGCAACTCTAATAGAGTATAGTGCAATTTAAACCATCATTATTTGATTGTCGTAAATGACGTTGTCCGAAGGATATATATATTAGAGTAAAATGCCTAAGGGTCAAACATGAGCAATACATAGCAATGCAGCATCTGAGATTCAAGTGTGCGATAGGATTTTTGAATATTAATTAATTAATTAAATATATTATTAATTGATTATTTGTTATTAAACATACCGCAATATCAGAAGCAGCAAGTAACTTGTTATTCCTTATTTCTACTCACGATATTTTTGTATTCAGCTGTCAAACAGCTCTATCTCGGATTATTCAGAATCGAATATTCATGTTCGTATGAACTTTGTTAACAATGACCGACTATCATCGTAAATATCTTTCCTCCTGAATCGTACGTATATCTTCCTCTCGTACGTACTGATGGCATACTGATTACGACGAGACCACTTCGCACGTAAACGTGACATCATCGGCAGGCTCTCGTTGGATTTCCTCTCCTGCCGCTCGTTCATATCGGAAAACTTTCTTCGCGAACACGTTTCCCCAAACGGAAATGAATAATAGCCACGTCTCACGGAAGAGAAAAGATGATGAAAAGAAAGAAATGACGAACGTCGTCTCGACGCGCGATGTCGTCGCTCGCCCATTAACGCGAGCACTCTGCACATGCGATATGTCGTACGTTATGTTATCATCGACGGCGGCGATTTAGTACGCATGTGCAGATGTGACGCTCGAAATCGCATTCATGATGATACGCGAGAACGTAGAGGACGTATAATAGGCCTGTCAATCGCGATCGATCGGTCGTTTCGTAAAAAATATGGTGATCGATGTGTATCTATCGATCAAACTTTAGTAAAGATTGGGCAGACCTGATATACATATATATATATAGTGATCCGATATCCTAAATTTAACGAATGAAATTTTTCACGATTTATAATAATTTAAAATCATTTCTTCTTGTGAAGAAAAAATTGGCGATATTAATCGCGATATAATTCTCTCCGACTCCATAAATTTTCCATTTGCAGAATTCTGCAGCACTTTATTTATATACAGGGTGTCCTAGACCACCCGTACACCCCTTTTCTTTCAAAAACTAAGCATTTTAGAGAAAAACGTTTTGAACAAAAATTGTATGGTTTTAAGGGGAACATAAAATGGTGTCATTGGTTTGACCTTGGATGGCATCGTTAAGATCAATTAAAGGACACTTTTAATTTCTTAAATGGAACCGCCTATTTGTTTGATCTTGGATGGCATCGTTAAGGTCAAGTCAAGGACACCTTTAATTTCTTAAGTGGGAATCCCTATTTTTATTGCATATTCTTATAGCTTATCCCGAGAGCTTTCCAAAACACTATAATAAAGTATTTTTTTATTAAGTACTTTTTGAGTTATTTTATATTTTAATCTGACATATTAGATGCGGATTTTAGATGCCCCCACAAGTAATAATCGAGTGGATTTACAAATTAACAAGACCTTAAGTCCTTTAAATCTTGTACATAAACAGCAAACCGATATCCAAGTATGCTATCTTAACTCTATTGGAAAATAAAACATGCTATAATTTGAAAACAAGGTCATATCGGACATATGTTTATGTGAACTTTTTCTCTTATTTTTATGTCCTGAATCTCTCATTGCAATACTTCCCACTTTTTAAGATACATCCTGTATATATATATATATTAGCAGAATATACACATTACGCAGAACATAGGCTGATATCGAATTTGACCGATTTTAATGCAGCTGATCATAAATATTGTGTTACATTCGGGAATATTGAATTGTGCGGATAATATTAATAACATAGTGTCAACCGATGGAGCGAACAATGTTTTAGTTAATTACCTAAATGATGATTAAATTATGCATTACTACGTCCCAGCATATGTATCTATAATTTTATTAAGTTGTATCATTGATGCTATATTATGTATCTATATATCAATTTGTTTTGCTACGATGCCATCCAAGGTCAAACCAATGACACCATTTTATGTTCCCCTTAAAACCATACAATTTTTATACAAAACGTTTTTCTCTAAAATGCTTAGTTTTTGGAAGAAAAGGGGTATACGGGTGGTCTAGGACACCCTGTATATACAGGGTGAGGCATCTAAGACAGGCCACCCGAATAACTTCCACAGTTTTAAAGATAGGAAAAAATGTTTGAAATAAAAGTTGTATGGTATCTAGGGGGAAATCTTGTGGAAGTAAACATTTTCTTTTAGGTGGAGGCGCTTAGGAGATTTGAAGGTCATCTTCATTTTTTTAAACGGAATCCCCTATTTCTTATTACATATTCTTGTACCTTACCTCAAGAGCTTTCCAAAACACTATAATAAAGTATTTTTTTATTAAGTACTTTTTGAGTTATTTTATATTTTAATCTGACATATTTTAATATAAAAAATAAAATATCCCGTAAAATATTTAGTTTTCGATAATCTTACCGTAAT
>NW_021851634.1:161785-163425 GCF_003651465.1 Formica exsecta | reverse complement strand
AAATAGAAGATATATAAAGACTCTATTAAAAAAAAAAAAAATCTCAAATACTGTATAAAAATTCAAACAGACGACTTTTACTTTCAAATTAGTCGGAATTCCACTGAATATATCATCCTTATGTAAAAAAACAAAAAACTGAATAGATACCGTAAAGAAACTCAAATGGGTGATTTTATATTAAAATTAGTCAGATAATGTAAAATACCTCGTATCAGAGAACTATGGTCTATTTTGAATGGAAAGAGAGAGAGACATAAGGAAGCAATGTTTACTTAATTTCCACGCTGATATTTCTACACTATTTCGCAAAGGGATTTCCATTATGGTCCTCTCGAATTGCAAAACAAAATATCCTGCGTATACGATAATTGGCGAAGCGACAACACAATAATATTCTTACTGATATCAAAAGAAAATAATAATAAGTAAATTACTTATTTGCCACACACGGATTGATACATTACAATTAGTCAGATAATGTAAAATACCTCATATTAGAGAACTATGTCTATTTTGAATGGAAAAACATAAGGAAGCAATGTTTACTTAATTTCCACGCTGATATTTCCACACTATTTCGCAAAGGGATTTCCATTATAGTCATCTCAAATTGCGAAACAAAATATCCTGCGTATACAATAATTGGCGAAGCAGCAACACAATAATATTTTTTCTGATATCAACAGGAAATAATAACAATTACTTATTTGCCACACGCGGATTGATACATTAAAATTAGTCAGATTATGTAAAATACCTCGTATTAGAGAACTATGTCTATTTTGAATGGAAAAACATAAGGAAGCAATGTTTACTTAATTTCCACGCTGATATTTCCACATTATTTCGCAAAGGGATTTCCATTATAGGCATCTCGAATTGCAAAACAAAATATCCTGCGTATACGATAATTGGCGAAGCGACAACACAATAATATTCTTTCTGATATCAACAGGGGAAATAATAACAAGTAAATTACTTATTTGCCACACGAACTGCGGAGCAGGTATATACCAGAAGAGCGTAAAACAGAAACAGGAATATTATCAGATTGGTGTAATGTAAAATATTTGGACACAGAAAGCGTTTCGTCCAGAAATATTGATTATGCATCATTAGATTAGATTATTTATCACCAAAATTCTTAAGAGCATCGAGAGTTTAATAATTAAATTAGATTTATCAGATCCAGTATACATATATGTACATAAAATGTATACGTAAATACATTAATTATATTTATGTATACATACACATATGTATATATATAGGGTGAGGAAAAAGTATGGAAACCCTGAAAAATTTCGAAAAATGTAAGTTTTACAGAAAATTGTTTCGAATAAAAATTGTGGGGTTTAAAAAGATCTATTTACTGATCTATTTACTGATCAATTTAGGTTTGGATGGCGTCGCCAAGGTCAGAACAACTTGGTCCTAGAAAATAAAATATCTCGTAAAATATTTAGTTTTCGATAATCTTACCGTAATACTTTTATGTACAGAATAATGAAACAAATAAATTATTGTAAAAAAAAACAAATAATTGTTAAAAAAAATACATCATAAATAATTACATACTTTTTCTTAAAAACAATTATTTTCTTTATATCAATTATTTGTCTCATTATTCTGTACAT
>NW_021851634.1:159790-161160 GCF_003651465.1 Formica exsecta | reverse complement strand
TTTTTTACTAATTGATTTGTCTCATTATTCTGTACATAAAAGTATTACGGTAAGATCATCGAGAACTAAATATTTTACGAGATATTTTATTTTTTATATCAAAATATGTCAGATTAAGATATAAAATAACTCGAAAAATACTTAATGAAAAAATATACTTTATTATAGTGTTTTCGACAAGGTTTCGACAAAGGCTAGAAGAATATGTAATAAAAAATAGGGGTTTCCATTTAAAAAATTCAAGGTGACCTTGTCCTGACCTTGGCGACGTCATTCAAACCCAAACTGATAAGATCAGTAAATAGATCTCTTTAAACCCAAAAACTTTTATTCGAAACAATTTTCTGTAAAAAACTTGTATTTTTCGTTCAGGGTTTCCATACTTTTTCCTTGTATATACATATATACAGGGTGTCCCAGAATTCGCGGACACGGAATGCACAGCGTGATTGTCCGTGCTAAAAGAAACAACTTTTTTCTTTGGCATAATTGCGTCTGAACAATACTTTTTAAATGAGAGCAACTTTAAACTAACGAATGAGCGCTCTAGGTTACACATGAATCAGGGGCGTCGCGCGCACGGCGTGCGTGAGCGTGTGTCTACGCTATTTTACTATTTCGCTAAAAATGTTATAAGAACTGTGCATGATATCTAAATATCGCTATTTTGAATAAAACACTTCATAAAAGAACATTTTCTAATTGATATCACCAAAGCAACGACTAAAAGTAAAATAAGTAAATTAGATAACACATGAATAATTTTGATCCAAGATTATTGTTCCAACATTCTAAAAATGTTTGTGGCTCTGAAAATGGCCGATTAAATGTTTAATAATGTCTAATTTTTTATGTTGCTTTTGCAAAATGAAACTGTTTTTTCAAATCTTCTTTCGAGATAATGTCTCGCCCGTCTACAATATTTAGATATTATGCATAGTTCTTATAAAATCTTTAGCGAAATAGTAAAATAGCGTAGACACACGCTCACGCACGCCGTGCGCGCGCCGCCCCTGATTTATGTGTAACCTAGAGCGCTCATTCGTTAGTTTAAAGTTGCTCTCATTTAAAAAGTATTGTTCAGACGCAATTTTGCCAAAGAAAAAAGTTGTTTCTTTTAGCACGGACAATCACGCTGTGCATTCCGTGTCCGCGAATTCTGGGACACCCTGTATATACGCACACACACATATATGTGTGTGTATAGATATATATGTATATAGATATGTGTATAGATAGATATGTGTATAGATAGATATGTGTATAGATAGATATACAGGGTGTCCCACCAAAAGTGGCCAACCCCTTTTATCTTTTAAACTAAAAGAAATAGACCATAACAAATATATATCAAATTAAATGGTTCAAAT
>NW_021851634.1:151658-154839 GCF_003651465.1 Formica exsecta | reverse complement strand
GTCCTAGAAATCCTAGAAAATAAAATATCTCGTAAAATATTTAGTTTTCGATAATCTTACCGTAATACTTTTATGTACAGAATAATGAAATATTGTAAAAAGTGTAAAGAAAAAAAACAAATAATTGTTTAAAAAAATACATTAGAAATAATTACATACTTTTTCTTAAAAACAATTATTTTTTTTTACTAATTGATTTGTCTCATTATTCTGTACATAAAAGTATTACGATAAGATTATCGAGAACTAAATATTTTACGAGATATTTTATTTTTTATATCAAAATATGTCAGATTAAGATATAAAATAACTCGAAAAATACTTAATGAAAAAATATACTTTATTATAGTGTTTTCGACAAGGTTTCGACAAAGGCTAGAAGAATATGTAATAAAAAATAGGGGTTTCCATTTAAAAAATTCAAGGTGACCTTGTCCTGACCTTGGCGACGTCATTCAAACCCAAACTGATAAGATCAGTAAATAGATCTCTTTAAACCCCAAAACTTTTATTCGAAACAATTTTCTGTAAAAAACTTGTATTTTTCGTTCAGGGTTTCCATACTTTTTCCTTGTATATACATATATACAGGGTGTCCCAGAATTCGCAGACACGGAATGCACTGCGTGATTATTCGTGCCAAAAGAAACAACTTTTTTCTCTGGCAAAATTGCGTCTGAACAATACTTTTTAAATGAGAGCAACTTTAAACTAACGAATGAGCGCTCTAGGTTACACATGAATCAGGGGCGGCGCGCGCACGGCGTGCGTGAGCGTTTGTCTACTTTATTTTACTATTTCGCTAAAGATTTTATAAGAACTATGCATAATATCTAAATATTGTAGACGGGCGAGACATTATCTCGAAAGAAGATTTGAAAAAACAGCTTCATTTTGCAAAAGCAACATAAAAAATTAGACATTATTAAACATTTAATCGGCCATTTTCAGAGCCACAAACATTTTTAGAATGTTGGAACAATAAACTTGGATCAAAATTATTCATGTGTTATATAATCTACTTATTTTACTTTCGGTCGTTGCTTTAAAAAAAAGTATATATATATACATATACATATACATGGATACATACATACTTACAAGATGAGTGGAAAGAGAGAAGGAGGGAGTGAGAGAGGAGAGAGGAAAAGGGGAAGAGAGAGAGAGAGAGAGAGAGAGAGAGTGAATATGTGAGAATGAGGAGGAGAAAATGAAGAAAATACAGTGGAAACGAAGGTCCAATTAGGCTAAGACGGAAATAGAATAAGGACTAGAGAACGATAAGGTTAGATATAAGATAGAAATAGGGACAAGGCGGACAGGGCAGAGAGAGAGAAAGAGAGTGAAATAAAAATTGTACAATAGGTTAAGGTTAGGCTAAGATGTAGAGTTAAGAGTTTTCTGTAAAAAATTGTAACCCCAGAGGGGAACAATAAAATCGATACATACATACATACTTACATATATATTGCATGTATAAACATATAATGCCATCCATTATCAAAATTGAATGAATATAAACTCTGTTGATAAGAAACTTTATGATATCACAATGTGTGGTATTAAGAAATATATAGAGACAGAAAGAAAAAGAGAGCGAGAGAGAGAAAGAGAAAGAGAGAGAGAGAGAGAGAGAGAGAGAGAGAGAGAGAGAGAGAGAGAGAGAGAGAGAGTGAGAGAGACGCATCGTAAAAATAAGAAATTTTAATATTAATTTGTATAACATACTTGCTTAATATACATATATTTCGACTATAAATCTGAATTTTTACCGCTGCATGTACATATCTGTACACATAAAAAAAACACATAAAAAAACTAAATGCGTAAGAAATCTTCGCGATGAGGAGCGGTAAATTTTTTTTCCACCGTTAACCTGGAGTGCAATGCGAAGTGCAATGTCAAGCGCGAATGCACTCGCCACGTGATGTACGCGCAAAAAAAAACAAGTAATCTTTTTGTCCTCAAATATATGTTTCGCGCATAATTCCATTAGTTGCGCAATAAATAATGCTAACTCGCGTTAAAGTACGTAATTACGATTTTCGCAAATAAATTTCGAATAAAATATGCAACCTTTGTATACATGAGAACACAAACGTAATATCGTAGCGCGATATTGTTGTATCGTTTATATGTAAAAGTAATGTCAAATTTGTTTATGTAACCGATTATTAATTATTAATTAAATTTTCTCTCACGTTATATCGAAATAAATATATACAAATTTCTCTTCCAAAATAATTTGACAGTTTGCTTTAGTTTAAATGATTTATAAATCACGACAAAATTTCGGGACGTAATTCTACGTATAATTTCATGCGTCGTGTGTAACGAGAAAAATGTTTTTAAGGAAATAAAATACACACATGTGTACGAAATCACATGTCGTGATATCTACTTTGTACACAATACATAAAATTATTAATAGAAGTCTGCCTTGAATTTTATTGCTATTTACAAATCGTTCGTAATTGGCTTGTAAAACATATGCTTCATTATTTAAATTAAAGTTCGCGATTTCCTTATTTTGTTTCTACGAGTATGACTATGATTTAGATTGACTAATCTTATCAATTTACAAATATTCAACGTCATCGTGAAGCAATAGTTCATTGAAAAACAATTTCGTGAAATTCGAATGATCCATCAAATCGAATAAATTGCATCATGTTATACACGCGAATATTTTTGTTATTGTTAGCATTTTTATTAAAAAAACGAAGGTTATCGATCAGATATCCAATAGTCGAAATCATTTCGGGTGACATCGAAACAATCAGAATATATTCTATAAAATGTTATCATATATCTCAAAATGTTATCATGTATCATAAAATGTTATTATGCATCTTTATACCATATATATGGAGATAAACTATCTTTTTTCTACAATTTATTGGCGTCGACGAGTATTCGTTTTTATTGCCATCAACTGGTAACGAATCCAAATATACAGGGTGTCGCATTTTAAATGCCGCAGCTAAATATCTCGAAAAATATGGAAGATACGGAAAAGTGTTTCAGACAAAAGTTGCATGGTTTGAAGGGAGCCACATGATGAAAATATGGACTTGACCTTGAGTGACCTTTTCAAGGCCAAGTCAATGTGATCGATGTTTTCTTAAATGGAACCCCCATTTCTTATTGCATATTCTTGTAGCTTATCTCGAGAGCTTTT
>NW_021851634.1:146510-151111 GCF_003651465.1 Formica exsecta | reverse complement strand
TTAATCTGATATATTTTGATATAAAAAATAAAATATCTTGTAAAATATTTAGTTTTCGATAATCTTACCGTAATATTTTTATGTACAGAATAATGAGACAAATCAATTAGTGTAAAGAAGAAAACAAATAATTGTTTTAAAAAATTCATTGTAAATAATTACATACTTTTTCTTAAAAACAATTATTTTTTTTTTTACTAATTGATTTGTCTCATTATTCTGTACATAAAAGTATTACGGTAAGATTATCGAAAACTAAATATTTTACGAGATATTTTATTTATTATATCAAAATATGTCAGATTAAGATATAAAATAACTCGAAAAATACTTAATAAAAAACTTTATTATAGTGTTTTAAAAAGCTCTAGATAAGCTACAAGAATATGCAATGAAAAATAGAGGGTTCCATTTAAGAAAATATCGATCACATTGACCTGACCTTGAAAAGACCACTCAAGGCCAAATCCATATTTTCATCGTGTGGCCCCCTTCAAATTATGCAACTTTTGTCTGAATCATTTTTCCGTATTTTTAACATCTTCCATATTTTTCAAGATATTTGCCTGCGGCATTTAAAATGAGACACTCTGTATAGGTAATATATATATATAGGTTTTTGAAAACTCGTTTTTTCAATCAATATTTTATGGTGAGATACAAATGTCGGATAATGCAATACTAATCACGCACTGATTATAAGATACAGAGTCGGAAATGTGTGTTTGTGAGTATGTGTAGTGTGTCACTGTCTGTGAGTGTCCGCAGGATTGAACTCAAGTCCCGAGTAGGTTCGTTAAGCCCAAAGGATCATGCAGATCAATCCTCCCTACAAGTTGGAAATGAACCTTGTTAATTATCAAATTGCGTACAATATGTACATAAAATATTAATCAGAAACAGACAGACAATGTAAAAAAAAAAAAACTGACTGAAACTTCAGATAAAGCATCTGCACCTTTTTTGCAGATACACAGTCCAAATTTTCAGAATGCTGTCTGAATTTTCAAATACACTTTAATTTTCAGACACACTCTTCTGATCTTTCAGAAAAGCGACTCTGATAATTAAGACAGATTGTCTGAAATTTCTTTCGGACACCCAGATCTGAAAATTCAGACAAAAATGTGTCTGAAACTTTTAGAAAATTTTTTACAGTGATCCTGGTCGAATAAATACGTGATATCGCCGTTATACTCTTTTTCCGGGATCAAGACGCATCTTCGGATTCGCGGTAGCCTTGATCTTCCGCGTTCGCGCAAGCTATACTGTTTTATCATAACGAAGACAAATTATAAAGATTAAGATACACACTTGTCACACTTCTGAAGTGAGAGATGTCTCATCATGATGTAGAGGAAAATGAATAGACTAAAATTGCAGCATCGTGATTCATTCTTATCTCCACGTTTAACTGTGTTAAATTGAAAAATCATGCAATACCAACCATCCTTGAATGATACTCTATCCATGTAAAAAAAATTTAACTCGATATCTCAAAAATTGCGGAAGTTAGAGGTTGTACAATATATTGCGTACATATATACATACACACATATACACATACATACATACATACATACAGACATTTTTTAGGAATATGATTTTTCGACGTTTTGGAACATTCTAAACACATTGGCATAGAAAACTCGAAAAAAAATTTTGTCACGAAAACAAAGCTTCCTCTATGAGGAAGCAAAAAGTTTAAATATATCAATCAATTTATAATTTTTCATTTTATGCAACTAGCGTGCCGATAAATGTTGCATAATTCAGTATCACACTGTTGGAAAATTTGTTTTCTTGTTAAGAAATGTGCCGGTCAAAATTTTTGCGTTAGATATTAATACATTCATGTGTTAATTTAGTATATTGCTGTTGTGTTAATTGAACTCAAATGTTAAATAATTAGAACAACTAAAAAAGTGTGAAAATAACACAATATGCACATATTTTTAATTTTACACAATAGATATGTTCCATATTATTAATGACAAAATTTATTTTTTAAAAGATAATTTATTTTTTACAAAGAAAGATGTTGATTTTATTCTACAATAGGAGTGAGAGTGATTACAGACCATCAGTAACATTTTTTCAAATTAATTTTATCATTAAAAATATATGATTTTACACAAAATTTATTTCAAATTACTATTAAGTTTGCATTCATTTTGTGTTGAAATATTGACATACTATTAGTGTCACTATTTAACATATCCGTATTATGTTAAATTAACACAAAAATTTGTGTGGTCCGTTTAGAACATGCAATATATGTTAAATTTAAGCCAAATTTTCCAACAGTGCAGTTTTATGATTAAGAAGATGAATCGGACGACGCACGTTTCCGCGTGGTCCGATAGCGTACATGTATGTATGCGCACATTTATACGACTAGGACGATCCCTAAACTGAAATTAGCCTTGAGTCTCCTTAATCCACGACTGACTAACCGTGCGTGTCATACTTGCTGCATATGTGAGCTCCGAAGAGACGAACGGACAATGAGTAGCACACATGTGTAAATGCGGTAAACGTTGCGGGGGAGAATACAACACTCACACTAGTATGTAACGGCTGCGTTACAATCAGTTAAGAGGTTAAAGCCCGTTGGATACCTTAGATGCATATTTTTTTCCTCTCTTGCCATGCGTGAAGTTTATAGGATACGCGCGCATTTAGCAGTTGAGACAATATAAAAAAGAAAAGAATATTAATATAGAATTAATTTATTTAATTTTCATTTATTTAGTTAGAGAGAGAAAGAGAATTCTTATTAAATCAGTGAATAAGGGCACTTTAAGAACTATATAACATATGTATGTATATCTAGAAATACGAGTTATATGAATAAATAATTTATTCAAGTTTCAGATTTTCTAACTCGTCAGCAATCGCAATTCGCTTTTTGCAATTCACCGCCAATCGCAATGACACGTAAACTGTAAAAAATTTTCTACAAGTTCAGACATATTTTTGTCTAAACTTTCAGATCTGGCTATCTAAAAGAAATTTCAGACAATCTGTCTTAATCATCAGAATTGATTTTCTGAAAATTCAGAGTATCTGAAAATTGAAATATGTGTCTGAAAATCGAGGTATATGTCTGAAAATTGAAATATGTGTTTGAAAATTGGTTAAATATGCATATTAGGTTACACCTCACCGATGACTTCGACCTTGACATATGTTGTCAAGGACATGACCCTGAGTAACTTTTCCTTATAACTTAACCGGCGGTCTCTTATAGTTTCTGAGATATTTAAAGTTATGTTTTCACAATTTTAATGATTTTTCTGTTATAAAATAAAGAAAAATAAAAGTTGTTTACGTTGTATTTACGTAGATCAGACGTGGAAAAAGTGTTTCTTTACATTGCCAGAGATGAAACTTTTTGGATTTTTTTACTTTCCACACAAAGCGAGGTTCAACGCAAACCTATGTGTCTAGTTTTTTTATAGTGGAGCCCACTGCGTCAATTTATGTCATTGACAACATATGTCAAGATCAAAGTCATCGGTGAGGTGTAACCTAATATGCATATTTACCGAAAATTGAAGTGTGTGTCTGGAAATTGAAGTGTGTCTTAATATTTAAGTGTGTCTGAAAATTCAGACTGCAATCTAAACATTTTTTAAGTTTTGACATCCGCCATATTGAGTCCACCATTTTGAATTTGACAATTTTGACATTGAATTTGTATTCAGCGATCTAAAAAACTCTTAAGTTTAAATAAATATAATTAAAAGCTATTTGATAAATCGTCAATGACCTAAGTCACAGCTAACTTCTGCAATACACCCCATATTTAATCATGGATATTTTATTAACCATAACCGACATCAAAAATTCCTTTTGAGGGTTGACAGCTCTAACAACATACTTTATTTTGATTGCGATAAAACTTCTCCAGCACGTCACACATTGTAGCTATAATATGACAAAGTTCGTGAAAATAGCTCTTTTTTGCAACTTTAATTGCAAATTTCTCAAAATTCTGACGTAATAGAGCAATTTTGGAACCGAATTCGTGTTCAGCGTCCAAAAACCTATAAGAAACGACTAGCCCCATTCCGGTATTTTTTGTTGTTGTTGTTGTTGAACTGTGTTATCAGTAAATGTCTTCTAATTTCTTATATAAATAAACAATAAAATAAAATTTTGTATATAATATAAATACTAATTTTATCTCGTATACGCTCAGTTTCTCAGCGCTCTCTTTCTCTAAGAGATCTTTCGCATTCAAACAACATTCGTACGTTTATAATTGTCTCATATATATATATATATATATATATATATATACGTGAAAAGGCCATCATCCTAGAAGGCTGTCGCAACATTATGTAATCAAAACAATAAACTAAAAACGGCAACCGAGAATTGTATGGTTATGCAAATTATCTGCAAGAAGCATGACAAAATATTCTCTTGCAAATATTACTTGTCTTACCAAAGACACAAAAATTATTTCAATAAAAAATTCGAGCATCATGATAAGATACCGAAGTCAGGCAGTTTCGCATTTTTAGCATAATACACATTCTGTCATACCCCGTACGATCTATTTAATTCATACTCACTTCAGTATTTATCAT
>NW_021851634.1:143439-146242 GCF_003651465.1 Formica exsecta | reverse complement strand
ATATATTTCTATTCTATAAAATTTTAATATTCAAGAGAAAGATGCTGACAAATATTCAAATTAAATCTAACAAAAGTTTCCGGAAAAAAAGAAAGTTATGGAATAACATAAATTTATTAATTTGATACTTAGGTATCATTTATTATTGCGTATTAAATAAAACAGATTCCAGAACGCTGATACAAATTGCAGAATTCTATGTTAATAAAAATTTACAGATACCAGAAAAACACGAACAAAAATAAAATTTAATATGCGCGAGTTTGGCTCCTTGTTCCGTTATTAAAAATCTCTTCCTTTATAACTTATATACCATATTATACGATTTAATTTATACCTTTATACCAGTGTTTTGCGGCGAGATATGGAGGCTTTACGTCGAATCCACAAAAAATCGCGAATATATATATATATATATATATATATATATATATATATATATATACGTGCTTATTGCCAGCATTACGTGACAGTTGCACAGAGATATTTAAAGCGACACGCTCGTACGTAAAAATTTTAGTTAAACAACCATCCGTAATATATTGCATTACACAAAGAGAGTGACACACCCGTAAAAATTCTAGTCAAACAGTCGTTCGTAATATTGCGTTACACAGTTCGCGGTTTCCCTGTCAGGCTTCATTACACGCGTGGTTTCATCTCCGCAACGAAAATGCGCTTCTATACAAAAGACTGCGTTCATAAACGAGAGGACAAAAAAAATGAGTCCCTCCATCTATTTCAATTCTTGCATTTTTATTCCACCTCCATGATTCGTCTAATACTAATGAAATAATTGATTAGAAGTGTAATCGAAATGTAGGCTTTAATTTCTCTCTCTCTTTTTTGTTGGTAAAATAATATAATATAAAATAATATAAAAAATAATATATATGATAAAATAAAATTTACGCGTTAAATTCTTAACGTAAATATAATGAAAAAAAATGACATATAATAACCATATTCTGAGAAAAGTAGAAATATATTTAAATAAATATATTTAAAAATAAATTTTCGAAAAAAAAATATTATATCATATTATAATATTTTTTATTTCTCCTTAAGCATAATCTTTCGTATTAATGGAATATTTTTGCAAATAATAGAGGAGAATTATCTTGCGATTTAGTAAACGAAATAATTGATAGCGAGAATGTTCGCGATTAAATTAACTATAATAGCGCATCAGTTTCCGCGAAGTTTCGCGCTTTTAACGGACGTACTGTTCAGGAAGAATGCGCCGCACGTTAGTTCCGACGCGGCTTGCTTGCTAATGCAATAACGCGCCAGTAACGTCAGTTAACAAGCTAACACTTCCTCCTGTCTGGCGTAAAGACATGCACATTCGCCGGCCACGAATATTTATGGGTGCTGGCTAATAAAAGCCCAATTAGCGGAATGGACTTTAAAGTACGAGATTCGACAAATCGACCATTATTATACGCGTTACCCGAAATAGAACAGGATGATTTGCATCGCGGAAACGCTCATCGAAGCGTAAAAAAAAACTGACGGACTTCAGACAAAGTGTCTGCAGCTATTTTGCAGACACACTGTCTGAATTTTCAAATACACTTTTTTGAACTTTCAGAGAAACAATTATGTTGATTAAGACAGATCGTCTGAAATTTCTTTCGGACATCCAGATCTGAAAATTCAGACAAAAATGTGTTTGAATTTTTAGAAAATTTCTTACAACGTATGTACACCGTAAAATCCAAAGTTTGTGCAATTTTTCTCTCGCGTGAGGAAATACACGTATATTTAACAAAAGAAAGTAAGTAAGAGAGATGAGCCAGCGAGATATCTCTAAAAGAGATCTGTTAATTTTGCATTGAAATAAATATAAATGTACAATGTAAAAACATCAAATGTCCTATATATATACGTTGTATGAATAATCCTCAAACTCGTTTTATGGAATTTCGCCGCAACGTGAAATTACATTTACGACGGGGAATGCAATAAATGAAACTTCAAAATTCAATTTGCGAGAATTACGCAATGAAATGATTATTTCCGCAAACTTTAATTTGCAAATTTCGAGTAAAACGCGTATATGTATATCGGTAGTTGAAATTTCTCATTTCACGAAAAATATCGCGACAAACAATTGCGAATTTTTGCCAAGAAATCGATTTAAACATACACAGGATAGCGTAAATAATATACAAGAATTTCCGTTCCGCATTTTTTTTGTCATCCTTTGAAACGCTAACGATAATAATTACAAAGTGTTAGAAAGAGAGCGAGTGTGAGCGAAGGAAAAATATAACCGGAAAAAAATCGATCGCATTCCAAATTGTGTCAACACAATCCAGTCGTGTAATCTACCTGATAACGCCAGGACCAGATCGAATATGTATATCCAACGTATGGTTTTTCTGCAGACACTCATGATCTTCTCGGACACGGTACGGGTCGCCGTTACACCGCTGATGTTCTCCGCGACCTCCTCCGTTAGCGTTATCGTGCTGCACCTCGTCAACTGTTCCGTGGATCTCTGAAAAGGCAGATTTGCCAAAAAATCAGACTTGTAATAGAAAGATGTGTGTGAGATGCGAAGTGCGATCGCGTATAATGGTAGTTAGCACAATCACTCGAAAAGTCATCGAAGAGTCATTACAATTTCCGTTACTTTTGACGCCTATTGCATATAAAACATATTATTGTATATAAAACACATACACATATGTAAATATTATACATTTGTCAAACATTTTGTTTATATATTAAAGTATAATAACAAACTAATATAATTTCAATATTAATATACATATATTGCTATTGATATAAAGTT
>NW_021851634.1:121100-143011 GCF_003651465.1 Formica exsecta | reverse complement strand
ATCGGAGGAAACGTGAAGAGATCTGAATTAAATATATTTAAATAAATATATTTAAAAATAAATTTTCGAAAAAAAAATATTATATCATATTATAATATTTTTTATTTCTCCTTAAGCATAATCTTTCGTATTAATGGAATATTTTTGCAAATAATAGAGGAGAATTATCTTGCGATTTAGTAAACGAAATAATTGATAGCGAGAATGTTCGCGATTAAATTAACTATAATAGCGCATCAGTTTCCGCGAAGTTTCGCGCTTTTAACGGACGTACTGTTCAGGAAGAATGCGCCGCACGTTAGTTCCGACGCGGCTTGCTTGCTAATGCAATAACGCGCCAGTAACGTCAGTTAACAAGCTAACACTTCCTCCTGTCTGGCGTAAAGACATGCACATTCGCCGGCCACGAATATTTATGGGTGCTGGCTAATAAAAGCCCAATTAGCGGAATGGACTTTAAAGTACGAGATTCGACAAATCGACCATTATTATACGCGTTACCCGAAATAGAACAGGATGATTTGCATCGCGGAAACGTTCATCGAAGCGTAAAAAAAAAAACTGACGGACTTCAGACAAAGTGTCTGCAGCTATTTTGCAGACACACTGTCTGAATTTTCAAATACACTTTTTTGAACTTTCAGAGAAACAATTATGTTGATTAAGACAGATCGTCTGAAATTTCTTTCGGACATCCAGATCTGAAAATTCAGACAAAAATGTGTTTGAATTTTTAGAAAATTTCTTACAACGTATGTACACCGTAAAATCCAAAGTTTGTGCAATTTTTCTCTCGCGTGAGGAAATACACGTATATTTAACAAAAGAAAGTAAGTAAGAGAGATGAGCCAGCGAGATATCTCTAAAAGAGATCTGTTAATTTTGCATTGAAATAAATATAAATGTACAATGTAAAAACATCAAATGTCCTATATATATACGTTGTATGAATAATCCTCAAACTCGTTTTATGGAATTTCGCCGCAACGTGAAATTACATTTACGACGGGGAATGCAATAAATGAAACTTCAAAATTCAATTTGCGAGAATTACGCAATGAAATGATTATTTCCGCAAACTTTAATTTGCAAATTTCGAGTAAAACGCGTATATGTATATCGGTAGTTGAAATTTCTCATTTCACGAAAAATATCGCGACAAACAATTGCGAATTTTTGCCAAGAAATCGATTTAAACATACACAGGATAGCGTAAATAATATACAAGAATTTCCGTTCCGCATTTTTTTTGTCATCCTTTGAAACGCTAACGATAATAATTACAAAGTGTTAGAAAGAGAGCGAGTGTGAGCGAAGGAAAAATATAACCGGAAAAAAATCGATCGCATTCCAAATTGTGTCAACACAATCCAGTCGTGTAATCTACCTGATAACGCCAGGACCAGATCGAATATGTATATCCAACGTATGGTTTTTCTGCAGACACTCATGATCTTCTCGGACACGGTACGGGTCGCTGTTACACCGCTGATGTTCTCCGCGACCTCCTCCGTTAGCGTTATCGTGCTGCACCTCGTCAACTGTTCCGTGGATCTCTGAAAAGGCAGATTTGCCAAAAAATCAGACTTGTAATAGAAAGATGTGTGTGAGATGCGAAGTGCGATCGCGTATAATGGTAGTTAGCACAATCACTCGAAAAGTCATCGAAGAGTCATTACAATTTCCGTTACTTTTGACGCCTATTGCATATAAAACATATTATTGTATATAAAACACATACACATATGTAAATATTATACATTTGTCAAACATTTTGTTTATATATTAAAGTATAATAACAAACTAATATAATTTCAATATTAATATACATATATTGCTATTGATATAAAGTTTATAATAATTTTGAATATTAATATCTTCATCGAAAAAAAACTTATTTCAAAAACGTTGCAAAAAATGTTATTTTCTTAAGATCTCTAAATTCTGTAAATAAAAAAGAGAAATATAAATAAAAGAAAAAAAATTTTTTTTTTGACGAATTTGTCAGTATAGCAAAGATCGTGTTTTTTGCATCTTTAACTTTATGCAATTTCAAAATCCTGTTATTTTACGAGTTAAATTTGTTTTTGCAAACATGCAAAAGTTTATAAGAATTTTATAATCTGATTTAAAATGAAAGTTGTGAAATTTTATTTTATTAATTGTCTCTATTGATTTTTGAGATTGTTTCTATTAATCTTCGGAAGAATTTAATGCTTTTTATGTATGTTTGTTTGCGTGAACAGGATGTCTACTCAAATCTTGTAAACAATTCTCTGAGAATTCCCTGATCGTCCACGTATTCTTATTCAAAATTCCAGGTAAAGAGAATATTTTGAAGATTTTTTGGTGCAACTTTTTAAAGATAAGTTTTTCTTTTATTACATTTTTTTAATCAAAAAATTTTTAATGCTCTTTACTCACACAATGGAAAAACACAGAGCCATCTAAGTTTCAAGTGCTAGATTTGCAAATGCATTGAAAAAACTGAATAGTTTTCGTAAGATAAACATTTTTCACTTGCATTTTCATTTTTTTGTCACTGAAAATTAAAATGAAAAATATGTATTTCATCTTCAATATTTTGCTAAGACATTAAATATATAAACAGAGATCTAAATATATATATTGTGAATTATGTATTTATAATATATAAATACATAATTCACAATTTGGCTTATTGTCAGATTGCCGACTGCTTACAATATAAAAGCAAAATAAAATAAAATAAAATAATTAATAAAATTAATAAATTAATTTCTACAAAATTCCAGCAGAATTCCCTGAATTTTCTAGATGCGGAAGAAATCCCTAAAAATATAAGATTTTTCATGTTTTTCCAACAAGTAGACATCTTGGTGGAAATCATGCCGCGTAAAATTTGAAAAGTAATTGTCGAATTTCATTAATGTAACGAAGTTACTTTGCCCGCCACAATTAACAGTCCTGTTAATATATAGTTACGTTTATCCAACGATTTCGTCATCAAAGTCCAAGAAGACAGAGCGAATTCTCTGACCCACCATCGTCAATTAACAAAGCAATATATGATACGTGAGTTTTCTCGAGCGATATCGGTTTTCCACCGCAAGCCACGAGAGCTGCAAGCAGTCATTTTTCGAGCGTGTTTCTCGTAAAATGATCTTGGCACGCAGATCATTCGTATCGAGAACACGGAGACTTCATCAAATTACGCTTCGTCGGTAAACATTAAGCGGCTTGTTTCGCTATCGCCGAATGCGTTATCACGTAACCTTTTTTATCATAATTCGCGTATTGAATAACGCACCTTTACAACGAAGGCAGGCTGTTTTCGGTCGCTAATAATAGCGGTTAATAGTTGATTGCAGATGTCGGGATTTCTATCACGCTAATACGCTCAAATGCCGCTTGAATCTCCAACAGGAACCGACCTCTTAACGGTATCTGGGCCGCCCTTGGCATACTTGTCCCTCTCCTCCCCTCTTCATAACATTAAGCTTTATTATACGTAAATGATATCGGGAAACGATGGTTTTGCCGTGTTATATGGATTTTAACACGAATACCTATTCTCTCGCGTAATTATCTATGAAAAATTCTCGGAATTTTTTCGAAAATGTAAATTAAAAAATCTAAACGCAAAGCGTTTTAGCAACTTTTTTGAAAAAATTACATTACAGAGTTTGAGAAAAAAAAAATACTAATTCTCAAAATGAGAGAGACGCAAGATTTTTGTATCATTTTTTTGAAACTTTTCGTATCACTTTTACAATCACGTATTAAGTTGAAACGCCGATAAGAAGCTATCTTCGTTGAAGTATCTGGCGCAAAGTTACGTACGTGTGGCTTTTAAATCGCGAGAAATACGGAGAACAAATAAGCTACTTTCTTTAATGGAACACGCGCGAGACACATGAGAGACAAAACGCATTCGTTATAAACACGCTTGTGGATCATTATCGTCCTCAAAGGTTGAGGTATTGTCCTTTGAATCCTTCTGCCATATTAGTGAGTCGCGAGAAATTATTTCAACCACCTGTTGGATCCGCAACTTCTTTTCACGGCCTATCCCAAACGTGGATGCAGCTCTATAAATCATACGAAACGTTTTTTTTCTACATCTTAACGACAAAACAACGTTCGATGAATGTGACATGTTCTTCCGGAAAAATAAAAAAGAAACGGGAAAAAATGATACACGGCGTTAATTTGGGTTGGGACAAAAAATTGTACAATTTCACTTAAATAATTTTTATAGCAATAAATATCTTAATATTCTTTTATCCCATAATATATGTAAAAGGGAATATATTTTTCATGTAATTTATACCGTGTAAAATTTTTTCCATATATCTTTTTAAAATTTCAAATCTGAAAATTGATATAAAAGTCAGATCTTGTATTGCATTTATAAACTTTTCGTTTTGAACGTTAAAAATATACGCGCTTCTAACAAATCTCCCTGGAAAATTTTGCTAAGAAATATAGATTCACTTAATTGTCATTTCAATCTTATCCAATTTTGCTGAAATACATATTGTGTTTAATGACACTCGCATTGATTATCATTGAAAATGAGATACGCTGGCAACTTTAATATAAAAATACTTTCTCTTCTATATATATATATATATATATATTCTACAAAAATTTATATCCTGTAATATATGTAGATTGTGTAAACTTTACTCTGTAAAAATTCAGAATATAATCTTTCGTCCATAACAAATAGAGGCAACGATAATCAAGCGCGCCCCTGGCGGAAAATCCGGCGATTAATCGGACAGCGTAGATTGCGGTGCATCGATTAATGACACTTGCGTTCTAAAACGCGATAATATATCCGCGTTTCGCGGAGGGGACGCGCGTCCAACTCGGTCATCCACTATGAAATAATTTAGGGAGAGAAAAGCGGCCGCGAGGGCTTCGTCGGGAATAACATCGAGGGGGGTTTGTACGAACGAGGAATTAATTATCTTGTGTATAAGCACTTTCGTACTCTCTTTCTCTCTCTCTCTCTCTTGCGACTTCTCTCTTTTGCGCCTCATTTTCCAATCATTTGCGTCAATTCAAGAGACTCGCGCGTATCATTACCGTTTTTCATGATAACCGTTTATCATGGCATGAAATTTTATTATGTTTGCACATTTGCACGCATTATTTGCTTTCATATACTGCCAATTGTCAAATGTATACACGAAACGATAAGATACAATCTGTGCAATTAAAAAAAGAGGTAAAAGCAAATGTATTTCCGAACTTGACCTTCTCTGAATAGATGATTTTTCTTTCTTTTCGACTGATCTTTAGGAATGTTTGCGAAATAATTATCGATAGAAACTTATGAAATAATCGCGCGTAAAAGATTCTGTCTATCGTCAAGAAGCTGATTATTAAAAATAGATGTCAAAATAGATGAGCCAACATAGACGAATCTTCTTCTAGTACACTGTGAAAAAAACCGGCTAAATATTCAGACGAAGTCAGCTTTTTTGCAAACACATTTCAATTTTCAGACATATTCTTCTGAATTTTCAGAAAAACGATTCTGATGATTAAGAAAGATCGTCTGAAATTTCTCTCAGATATCCAGATCTGAAAAATCAGACAAAAATATGTCTGCATTTCTAGAAAACTTTTTACAGTGTATGACAAACACTCTAAAAAAAACTTCAGACAAATGTTTGCAGCTTTTTTGCGGATATACTGTCTGAATTTTCAGACAAAATGCTGTCTGATCTTTCAGACACACTCTTCTGAACTTTCAGAGAAACGACTCTGATGATTAAGAAAGATTGTCTGAAATTTTTCTCATACACCCAGATCTGAAAAAAGCTCAAATTTAAGTTCGCAGCTTAGACTCGAATATTACAAACAGAATGATTCTGCATTTAACTGGGTATAAATTATTTATAAGAATTATTCCCTCTTGTATAACGATGACGGCAAAGAATTCAAACGTAGTTAAATCGTCTTGGACACGATATTACTATATAATAGCGCAATCAATTTCGAGCAAATCTCAGCGTAAGACAGTTCTCACAATTTGATTGAAGAGAATATAAATTGGCAAAGTTATAAGCAGCTTTTTAATGCACCGAAAAAAATGTTTTCTCATCTTAAGAATATTTCACTTACATTTTTAATATCTTCTTTTAAAATAGACGCCAAAAGGATCCTCTTAATTTAACAATGAGATAAAAATCCTCTAAAGAGTATCAGATATTCTTAACATATAAGAATATATACTAAATGGGATATTTTCTTACTACTATATTATTAAATATTTAGGATCATAACAAAAAACAGTTTTACAAATGGACATTTGCTATTTATATACATATCGGCACGCATTGCACGGACAATGCGCTTGCGGAAATGATAAGTTAGGTTGAATTTCGTCGCTAAAGTTATCGCAAATTAAAAACATATTCTTAATTTAAGAAGATATTTCAAAAAACATCACGTAAAGAAGAAAATATTCTTATTCATTAAGAATATCTATTAAGAGGACTTATAAAGTATACATTTCAAGAATACAATTTTTTTTATATGCGCCGAATGACATGTGCATGTTGATAGATTATATAATGTCCCCGAGATAAACTTTGTTCGCGACAAACAATAACATACAAAAGCAATGTGATGGAAAATGTTAGAAAGTAAGCGCCTTTTTAAGCTACAATCCAAGATACGATAGATACGATGAGCTCTTACTATCTATCGACAAATAAAGTTACCCATCATATTACAGTCAACATTATCGATTTCATTTTTTTTTTATATTCTCGGATAATGCACATTCTAACGGTCGCTGACAAAAAAAAATAATATCCATGTGATAGACTAAACAGAACTATTCGTATATATATATATATGTATATAAATAAAATATATAGTTATATTATTATCATATTATTAACAATATAAATAAAACGTTAATTATATAATATATAATTAATAATACGATATTAATAATACATTAATTATACGTATATAATTGATAATATACAACAATATATTTTATACAGTTAGTACTATTTTTAAACTGTAATTTTTGATATATGCAACTTTTTACTTTATCAACAATATGTGTATAATTGTTTTTTATTTGCCGCTAAAATTAATTAAAAGATAAAACACTCTCTTGTACGATTAAATGTTCATTAAGATACCGATAACAAAAGTATCGCTCATTGCACGGTGCAGTAACGCAAAATAAATAAAAGAAAATATAAATCAAGCCAGACAGATATGATTTTAATTATAGTTGACAGATAAAATTGAAAAATTCTCGCTATTTACATATGTGCTGTATTGTATTAATTAGCTATGCATGTAATTGAATTATATATATAATTTAAAGAACACTGAAAATATATTATAAAAAACTGAGAACAAGCGTGACAAAAGAGTTTGTAACTCTTAATGTTTCGATCCTTCTCGAACGCGGTTGTTTACTAAATAGAATACGATAACAGCAATAGTAAATCAGAAAAAATGTTGGAAAACATGATTTTTCCTCGAAAAGAAATTCTGAGATTTACATCCTACAAAATCCATCGTCAAGTTAAAAGTGTATATTTACAATCGCGAAGCGTATTGAGCACAGACACGCCGTGTGCGTTGACGACTCTCGATGTTGCATATATCGCAATAAGAAATACCTGATGCGGATACCACGAAATAAGCTCACAATCAGCTTTTGCAGTCCCGAACCTTTGGCTATCACGAGCGACGACGATGCATTGATCGAATTGGCTCACTCGCCGGGAGATTTATAATCGCCGCTTCTTTCACGTGACTATTAGACAAAAAACGCGGAATTTGCGAGCGCGTGTAACAAGGGAGCCGACCGGAATCAGTATAAGACTCATCGCTGAGAGGAGTCAATAAGCAATCTCGAGGCGAACCCCATCCACGCGAAATGTCTCGATCGTTCGGGTATTGTATTGCTATCGCGGATCTCTCTCTCTCGGCGAAGGAAATCTTCAATCCTAGAAGGTCCAACGACACCGACTGCCGGCCTGCAACTGCTCGACCGCGAGCCGACGAGAGTCGTACCTCACATCTCCAATCAACTACTTCCTCGCAAGCTCAAATTAAATGTTCTCTCTACCCACCCTGCTTCCCCACTACCATCATTATCAACACCATCACCACCAACGTCGTCGCGGAACGGACTCGCCGCGTTCCCTCTCTCTCCCTCTCTCTCTGTATCACGGTTTAGTTGTACCGTGTACTGTAAGACCCTCTCTATTAGGCCCTCCGCACCCTCTGGTCCACACCCCCTCTCGCCTCCCCCCGTCGAATCTTTGGACCCCAGGGTAAACGAGGTCGATTCGGTCGGTTACGAAAATGTGTCGCGCGTCGCGCAGATGCACTCTCTGTCCTTTCGACCTTTTCGGGGGTCTTCTTTTATGTCGTGAACAAAAAAAGGAATGGATTCTTCTCTTATTTGTTTGATAGAGAGATTTATATAATCTATCGAGTTCGACGTAACATTAATTTGTTAATTCGTGTCAAACTTTGTGGCAAAGATTTAATATTTAATAATTTAAAGTAAAATTGAGGTTATGTATAATTACACAGTGAAAATATTATAGTAAAAAGTACAGTATAATTTTTGTAATTGTGGAACACTCTAACATGTAAGAGAAATTAGGCGATATTTTTATTCAATAATATTTTATATATAGGTATATATATGTATATATATATATCTTATTCATATTATATTTTACAAGGAAGTATTGTAATTATTCAATTATTTGGATGCACAAATAAATGCATAATCGTTAACAAACAATGGAACAAATGCATAATTTACAATTTTTACAATAATAAACATTCTAATATAGTTATATTCCAGCTTTATAATAAAGTGTGTAAAGGAAATGTATTTGTCATGTAATTTATACTGTAAAATTTTCTCCGTGTACCATATGTAATCACTTTGGATCTATCCTATTTACAAAAAACTGGGTGTCTACTCAAATCTTGTAAAAAAAAATTCCCTAGAAATTCTCTGATTTTTCAGATATTTTTGTTCAAAATTTCAGGTAAAAAGAATATTTATTTTAAAGATTTTTTGGTGCAGTTTTCTAAAATAAATCTTTATTGTGCACATTTTCTAATGCTTTTCTCTTATACAAAACACAAAGCTACTTAAGTTCCAGGTGCTAGATTTACAAATGTACTGAAAAAAAAACTAAATAGCTTTCGTTAAGATAAATATTTTTAACTTGCATAACATTTTCATTTTTTATCGTTAAAAATTAAATTAAAGAATATGTACTACATATTCGATATTTTGTTAAGACATTGAATATATAAAACAAAAATAGATACATATTTGTAATATATTTTAAACGCATAATTCACAACTTGACTTATCGGCGAATTGCAGATTGCTTATAATATAAGAGCAAAATTATTAAAAAGAGAATTTTTTTGAAAACTCCCCGAGTCCCAATAAAATTCCATAATAATTTCCTGGTTTCTCCAGGTACAAAAAAATTCCCTGAAGAATCCAAGTTTTCCATTATTTTCCAGGGAGTAGACACCCTGAAAAAAATATACTTGAATGTTTCTGACTTTTATCGCACTTCGAGATCTTTTTTTTATGTTGCAGATGAAATTATAATTTATCAGCGGATTTATAATCAAGATAAAATCATTAGTTTGCTTTTTAAACAGATATTTGTTTTAAAGAGATTTAATATTTATTATAATTAAGAAAAATTTAATAAATAGATCAAATTAAAAAATCAGGCAAATGTCATAGCACAGATAATACACTTGTAAAGAATATTTTGACATGCTTTTATTAATACAAACATATATTTTTAATCTTACGGATAAAAGTATGTATTTTTAAGATAAAATATAAAAACAAATATGTGAGTAAAATGGACGGCGTTTAAAACGAGTATTTCTTGAAATATCGAAAGTCACTTTAAAGAAAGAAAAAAAATGGCTTTCAAGAAAGTCATTTTTTTATCTGTTTAAGTTAATTATTTAGTTTTGTGTTTAGCATTATACATAGACTAACCTTATACATAGGCTACCTTTTTCGTAATAAGTATCATCATCGTAATGTGCATACTATTACATAAGTATACAATTGTGCACATAATGGTTAACGATTGAACCCGTTTATTATCTATCTAAATGAACTATCCAATTTAATTTGTTCTCTTACACACAAATCAAATAATTCCTTTTAGTAATTTTTTTCGTAACGAAATAAGCTGTAGCAATGCAATCAAATGCCAACGCGAAATTAAAAAGAATGAACGTTAATAAAATCCATAGCATCTAATTTACTGTTCCCTGCAATCAACAGAACGATACCATAGAGATCTAGTCTATCACATATTTATCTATGAATTTCTTATCTTTTATTGTAAACATCTAGCATATTTAACATATATATCTAATCAGGATTGAAAACCATGTAATAACAACTATATAAAGACAAGCGAAATTTGAAACAAATAATAGTTGTCTTATATAAAAGTATTACGGTAAGATTATCGAAAACTAAATATTTTATGAAATATTTTAATTTTTATTTCAAGCAACCATTCAAGGTCAAATTAATGACACGACCTTATGTCCCCCTCGAAACCATACAACTTTTGTCTGAAACATTTTTTTCTAAAATGCATTGTTTACGAGATATTTGACCGTTTCCAGACTTTTCTAATACCCTGTATAAAATATTTATTTACATTATATCATATATTGTTGTATTCGTTTCAACCAGCGCTGCAACTTTTATCATATCGAAATATCATCATTATCATAAAAAAATTATGCATATCTCTCTGTTCGTTAACACAGATAGCTATTGGAAGTAACCACTATGCTCACAATAGAGTTCACTTTGAACCATTTAATTTGATATATATTTGTTATGATCTATCTTTTTTAGTTTAAAAGATAAAAGGGGATGGCCACTTTTGGTGGGACACCTTGTATATATATAAACTTATTCGAACAAATTATGATTATCCAATCTTCGAAATCATGATCTTTTAAAATCATCAAACTATTTTCTACTTTGTTTTTCGATTCTCTTTATCGAAAACTAAGAAATATCAATTCTACATAAAATATATACGATTCATGAGATACATCTTTAAAAAGCGCATATTTCTCTTTCTGTTTCTTATTCGGCATCAGTTTTATTATTGTCTTTAAATATGTCAATAATAGAAATATAATTCTTATAAGAGTATTTGAATTTAATTGCTTTTTATTAGGACTCTTATGAAACGTTTATCCATTTATATTGACTTCCAGGAAAACGTTTACTTGTAGAAAGGAAAACATGTTTACTTGTATATTTAGTACATCTATTTATTGGAAACGTCTATTTTCAAATATCTGTTGTAATGTTACTATATATACATATTTTTCCCGTTTTTATTACACTCGAACGTTTTTTTACACCCAAAAAGAAATGTTCGAAATAAGAGGAAAAATTCCTTTATAGATGTATTCTTACAATTTCTAACTAACAACAACATAATTATATTTGTGATAAATATTTTTATGATAAAGTACGTTCAAAAGTAAAATATTTAATAAAGAGATAAATGTTTATAAAAAAAAACGTTGAAATATTCGGAAAGATGTTTTTAATAGACGTATGTGCTAAATATACGTGTAAAAATATTTTCGTTTAAATGTACAATACTAAAAGCCATAGACTTAAAAACACATTCGGAAAAACGTTTCTAATAAGCGGATATGCTAATTATATACGTGTAAACGTGTGTTTTTGTTTAAACGTATTATATAGTCTAAACTAAAGAAGAGAGTGTCTAAACTAAAGAAAAAAATTAGAGATTTGCTCGATTTTGCTTCACTTTCTATTTACATACTTTATTTATTACTTAAATAAGTAATAAAGAAGTTCTCATTTTTTTGTTTCAATTTATTCATTTATTTATTCACACTTTATTTACACTTTATTTACACTTATTTATTCATGTTGTCACTTCCGTAATGACAACAGAAATGTAAACATAAATTAAAGTAAACAAGATACAATAATAATCCCGTGTTGTGTCGCGTATTTATTTACAATCCTCTAATTTTACTTCAGGAGGATTTTAATTCACTCTCTTTAATTCTTAATTCCATGCTCTACAGTTTTTATCTCATGGTACTTTTTGATAAACCTAATAATTTTATTTGTTGTTTTACGTTTTTTGTTAAATATTTTTTTGTTTCCTATTCTTGCAATTTTCTCCAAAACGAAGCAAAAACGAGCAAATCTCTAAAGGACTTTTTTTCTTAGTTTATCGATCCCCCACACGCTTCCGAAATTTTGACATTTGATTTCGGAACACTCTGTATAATAGCGAGTCCAACTTTTTAGAGATTTAAGATATTTTTTAAATGTCATTTAGATTTTTTTGAAGCTTTTTGTTATTCAATTTCCATCTTCGATGCATTTTTCAACTCGTACATTTTCGAACAGAAACTCCTTCGCGCAATCGTAATTGCGCGAAACGACGCAAACGGGACATTAACGGGGGAAATTCCAAACCGCCTTTGCGTCTGTTGCATATTCATGAGGTACAAACGTAAATGTGCACGTTTCGTCTTTAACCGCATTTTTTCACATCCAAGGAGAAAAAAATTCGAAAGATGTCGGATCGTTTTTCGTGCGATCTCTCTCGTTCTTTTGCTACGCGATCGCACGAAAAATTCATTCATGAAATTTATAACGAAAATAGAATTTAGACCAACCTGCATTTTTCTAAAAGATGCGATTTCTCCGGAATACTTCGTGTCGGGGAACACTTCGTTGGGTATTCCGTTTCGCGCGGTTGTTCCAAAGAAAGATGAGTCTAGACGATTTTTTCTTCTTTTTTTCCAAAAATTGACGAAGTTACACTATATGATCCATCAATCGTGACAACAACTGACGTCTGACGCACACCTAACGCGCGTCCAGAAGCGTCACCGCCGCAGTGATTCAACCATTGGCACGCGGCCTCGTTAGAGGGGGATATTTTTCGCGAAGAGAAAGTGCGCGAACAACACGCTCTCTTTTCCTTTTCTCATAAACTCCGTGCGATCAACACGATCGGTATGACAGATCTCTCCTTTCTTATCTTTTTTACGGTATCTGCTCTCCTCGGATGCTCAAAAAGAATTCAATCTTCTTTCTTCTTTCATCTTCTTCTTTCCTCCTTTTCCGTCTTATTGAATAATCCTTTTCCTCCTAGTTTTAATCGAAACGTAGAGTTGTATTAGCTTCTCTTATATATTTCTTTGGACACTCATGCGCTTTAAATGCTTATAAGCATCGCTTCCCAGGTAGCAAGAGGTCATTATATTATAACGTCATTTTAAAGTCATTTCTCATCATATGACGTTAGTCTGACTATCAAAAATCATTATGATGTCATTTCGATGTCGTTTTGATGTCATTCTGATGTTATTTTGATGTCATTTGATATATTATTGTGATTTTCTGTTCTGCTTGGGTATTATTGTCACAAAAATAACGTCATTTAATCGTCTTTTTAAGGTTATTTACTGATCAATTAACTATAATACTGCGCGCAATATTTCAATACTTTATAAAAAAATAGTTCATACTTCAGCCGCTAGTTCAGCAAAATAGCGGAGATATTCTAGGTGGACAAAGTTATAATTATTGCTTCACCCTGTATATATAAATATATTATATATAAAATTTAAATAATTGGATTTATAAAAAACACAAAATTTTATTTATATAGAAAATGAACTTATCTTATTTACATCTCATATGTAGATGTAAGAAAGGGATGATTTTCACTTATGTATTTGGGTACTCATTTATCTCTATTTTCGAACAATTAGTTCAAGATCTGAATAATCCCTTGTGTTCGGATTGTATCAAAAATTAAGGTTATTAGTTATTAACTATACTTTGTAGGCTTTATATATTTTAATGAAACAAAATTGGGTAAATATTGACAAAAGGGGACCCAGCCCCAAAGACCTTGACCTTGACATATGTTGTCAAAGACATGCTCCTGAGTAACTTTCAAAAAGTTTTAGCCGTCGCTCATTGTTTATTAAAAAGTTATTAACAAAATCAATTTAATGAATGGAAGGTAATTATCTGACACCGCGTATAAGAAGAAATGTTTAAGAATCAGAAATTACAGAAATAGGTTTGGGTTAGGTTATATCTTCCGGAAGTGGAGCCCTCCCATAGAGGGGACGAAACCCACTGAATCCACGCATACACTTTTCCACCCACACAACAATTATGGGGTGGACCTCGCTTTGTAAAGTATATGCGTGGACACAGTGGGTTCCGCCCCCCCCCCCCCCTACGGGGGGTCTCCACTTTCGGAACATATAACCTAACCCAAACCAAATTTTAGTTTTAAATCAGAAATAGGTTTAGGTTAGGTTATATCTTTTGGAAGTGGAGCCCCTCGTAAGGGCTTTCTCATCCACACAACAATTGTGGGGTGGACCTCGCTTCGCTTTGTAAACTATATGCGTGGATATAGTGGGTTCCGCCCCCCCCCCCTTTCGGGAGTGCTCCACTTCCGAAAGATATAACCTAACTCAAATCTATTTTTGATTTAATTTGTTTTATCTTTTTATTTTTAACTTTGTTTTGTTAACTTTATTATTCGTTAACAAAACGTTAATTTTAAACCCCTTGGACATGGGTTGAATTAGGTTAGTTTTTTTCGGGGAGGGGGTGCAGAGGAAGGGGCGGAGCCTTTCCCCTGCCTATGTGTTCGATTTATTACACATAAATAAATGATTCTGCTAAGATACGCTCTATTAAATGTACATAGTGTCAGAAAAATTACAGGAAAATTATTTTTATTTTTGTTTTTATGTATTTATTAATTTGTTTATTATTTATTTATTTATTTACGATTTTTTAATGTCGATCCTTTAATATTATGTAAAGTTACCCATTATTTATGTTTTTGCGCTGAAGAGGGTCTCAAAACAGACCGAAACGTTCGCGAATTTATCTTGAATTAATAAATTTTAATTGCGCCCTACATACTGCGCTGGCTCCTCATTGCCTTCTAATTACGGTTTTTTATTTGTTCTCAATAATTATTACAAAAATCGCAAAATGGTAAAGGACTTTTCTTTTCGGTTTTACCTGCTCTATCTGCACATGACGGGTAATGCAATTAATTCCCTGTATATTTACCTGCAATGGTATACTATGATATGTTTTTCTATTAACATAAGATACAGAGTTGATATGTGATGCTTTTATATTAATATGTCTACCGTCAATTGCTCCTATTATTTCGGGAAAAGCATTGATTGCAGCAAATCCTCTAATAACTATACTTCTGTTCTATCTCTTGGCCATCTCACGAAAATAGGAGCTAATTTAACAATTGCTTTTTGGTCACTCTTCTTACAACTTTCAATGCTGGCTTTTCTCCTACATCAATTTTTTTACAAATAGATCTATAAATAATATATACGAAAATATATTAAGCAAAAAAAATTCTATATATATGTATATATAAATAAATTAGTAACTAAAAAAATTAATGAAGATATATTACACACCGATATGAATCTGGAGTGGCCATTTTTTATATAGCGATTAAAAATTGTTTTTCAAATAAAATTCTTTTACGCCAACATGTTGATTAATAATAATGGTTTTATAATATTTAAAATATAATTAAATATCGATTATTTCATTCTAAAAAGCAAAGAAATAATTTATTATTTTAGATAGACAACAAGCACAAAAACAAAATCGATTTTACTTTACCTATTATCAAAAATACGTTTAAATTTTCAAATATTTACATAAGAAATAGTTATAATTTATAAATATTCACATAAAAAATATTATATTAACAAACCTGTGCGAAGGCAAAGAAATGATAGTTTATTTAAAATTAAAGAAGAAGAAGAATAAGCAAGAGAGAGAGGGGGAGAGTTAAAATTAAAGAAGAAAAAGTATAAGCAAAAGAGAGGCAGAGAGACAAAATGAAAAAAGGTGGAAAATAAATATAATATCAGGTAATCAAATATTGTTCAATATTATTAAATTGCTTTTTGGTCACTCTTCTTACAACTTTCAATGCTGGCTTTTCTCCTACATCAATTTTTTTACAAATAGATCTATAAATAATATATACGAAAATATATTAAGCAAAAAAAATTCTATATATATGTATATATAAATAAATTAGTAACTAAAAAAATTAATGAAGATATATTACACACCGATATGAATCTGGAGTGGCCATTTTTTATATAGCGATTAAAAATTGTTTTTCAAATAAAATTCTTTTACGCCAACATGTTGATTAATAATAATGGTTTTATAATATTTAAAATATAATTAAATATCGATTATTTCATTCTAAAAAGCAAAGAAATAATTTATTATTTTAGATAGACAACAAGCACAAAAACAAAATCGATTTTACTTTACCTATTATCAAAAATACGTTTAAATTTTCAAATATTTACATAAGAAATAGTTATAATTTATAAATATTCACATAAAAAATATTATATTAACAAACCTGTGAAATATGACTTAAACTGTTCTTCATTATAAGACCGTATAACTTTGTTCGCATATTATATATACAATCTTGTATAGCCGTAATCCATACGGCACAGAAAGATTGCAGACATATTGCAGAATAATTTCATTGCAACATTGCAATATTGCAAATTGGTTGCGAAATATTGCTGCACCATTACTGTAAGATTGCGGCAATGTTAAGATGTCCGCTTTTGTAATATAGCAAAGTAACATTGCAATAATCTTACAATATAACATACTTGTAATATAATGCAATGCATTACTGTGCAATTGTATTTATAATAATATAATATATATGGATGTTTTCCATCTTAACATTTATATGTTTTCTAAATTCCTTACATCTGTAGTTACAAATCTTACTATATACAATATATGTATATATACAGGGTGCCCCATTTTAAAAGTTCCACCCTCATAACTTTTCAGGATCAACGTTTAAAGAAAAATGTTTGAAATAAAAGTTGTATGGTATCGAGGGTAAAATCTTGTGGAAGTAAACATTTTTTTTTTAGGTGAAGGCGCTTAGGAGATTTGAAGGTCATCTTCTGCGAATGCATACGAATGCAATCATGATTTGCACGCGGCGAATAAACAACGAAATATCGTCTGTCTCGGAATAACTCCGGTAGTCACACGCAACGGAAGTGAAATAATCTATTTCACGCAAAATGTCGAATTTCTCTAATTACTCTGATAGCGTACACGTGTCGATAACTCTAAGCGGAATGCCATCGAACGCTTTGGGATATATTTATTGAAAGAAAATTTCTCATAAACTCTAAGTTGCATAAAACAAACTTACATCAAAGCAAAGTATAAAAACTTGGCGTACCCGGGTCGCATTAAACATATGTATGTACATATGTATATGTATGTACATACATGTGTGTGTGTTGTATGTATGTGTTTGTGTATGCGCGTAAAAACGTGTATTTAAATATAAAATCACATTTTTAATTGTATAATTTATTAGAAATTCTACTAAGGTTATTATGTAAGATATCTTGAAAGTATATACTAACAATATAGGTAACACTATCAGCAAAATAATAAAGTACAATAGGTCAATATAAAAGAAAGTAAGTCAGTATAGATACAAAATTAATCAAACACAATAACATAAATTAAATAAAGTTTTTATATTATATATTACAAAACTATGAAATATTGTTTAATATTAATAATTGAATTTGATGTGCATGTTTTCATATATCCAAAATTATTATTTATTTAATATTTCATGAGAAATGTTACTGCGCGCAATATTTCAATACTTTATAAAAAAATAGTTCATACTTCAGCCGCTAGTTCAGCAAAATAGCGGAGATATTCTAGGTGGACAAAGTTATAATTATTGCTTCACCCTGTATTAAATCAATCTAGATTACATTACTTAAATTAACTTAAATTAAGGCGAGTTAAATTAATATACTTTTCTTTAAACTAGGACTAGAACTAGTCAGTCGTAAGGTTCATTAAATAATCATATAGCATAAACTAAAGTACTATATATAAACATAAAAAATCAAATAAGAATGAACAAATCTAACTTAAAACTAACTTCTAGCGTTTTATATCACAGAAGAAAGTGAGGAGCTGAACTAAAAGGTACTGAAATTTAAACTAAATAAAAGCGTAGCACCATCTTAATCAACGTACTTACATAGTAGAATAACATATCATAAAGAATATATAGCTTTCTTAATTAAGACATAACTAAACAAAAACATTGAACATAATACATAGATAATGAACATAATAATACAGTAAAAAATTGGCAATTGTATCCTAGAGCTTATTACAGAAGCGTACGCTGAGATCAAAACTTAAAGTATAACTTAAGATTAAAGTTTACGGAAGAGTTGAAACACAAGATCAAAGATTAATATTTATACCTCTAATAAAGTCATCAAAGTACCAAATCACCTCAGTCTCAATCCAACCAAGAATCGATTCCATGGGGATCGGGAGGAAACCGAAGTTTTTAACAATTCCTTTAATTAGAGAAAAGCGTTGGACATCGAAATGTGGGCACTGCCAGAAAACATGATTCATTTCCTCTATGACACCAAATAAAGGACACAGGGGAATCCACTATATCGAATCTAAATAGACTGCCCCTAAGACTAAAGTGGCCACTCCTGAGTCTTGCAATTGATACTATCGTTTTCCTATTTAACATCCGTTTATAGAACCATGGTTTTCTTCGGCGATTTAAATCCCATTAAAAGGAACCTCACAAAGGTAAACATACATACATACATACATACATTTTTTAGGAATATGATTTTTTGACGTTTTCGAACATTTTGAACACATTGGCATTTAAAATTTTTTTATATTTTTTTATTTCTATTGAACTTATTTTGAAAATCAGGTTCCTGTTAATAAAAATTTTTTTGAGACGCTGCCATTTTTTATTTTTCATTTTTTTAAATTCTAGGTCACGCGATAGCCACATTCATACAGATTAAGAATCTTTTTGGTTTTTTTATTTCAGATGACTATAACGGCTGTAATCATGTTTGCCACAAACAACAATTTTTTTTTAGACATCCTGGTTGGACTACTATAACTCCGAAACAAATAAATATTTTTGTTTGAAAAAAATTCAGGATATATTTGAAATGTTATTTGATAAACGTGCAAAGTTTAGAATTAATATGTTTTATACTTTTCTTTAAAAAAATTCGCCAAGAATTGCCTTAGTTTCAAAGCGTAAATCTAGGAAAACCCCTTAAAAACCAAAAGAAATGGTTGAAAATAGCGCTTAAAAGCGTAATAAACCCTTAAAGCGTATGAGTCAGCAAGGTGAATGTACTCAGCATAATTACCATTTTTTCATCTTTTTATATGTATCGGTGTTATTAACTGTGTAAATAAATCTCGCATATACATAATCATAGTTTCTTCCTGTTTTTCTATTTTCGCTCTTTATCTTTTTTCTTTTTCGTTATCTCTCTCTCCCTCTCTCTTTCTCCCGCTCCCTCTCTCTCTCTCTCTCTCTCTCTCTCTCTCTCTCTCTTTCTCTTTCGGAATATGTCGATTGATGTCGATATTGTTACATTCGTCGCTCTCTCACTTTCTCACACTCGCGCACACGCAATAAAAGGACACTTCCGTAAAAATGAGAACAACTTTATACACAGAAATATTATGTACAACAGGAATACAACATTCATTTATATTCGTAACCGAGAGTGACACGTCTTTCCAAGCCGAAAGCCCCGAAACAACCACCACAACCCAACTTCGTTTAACAAATCCCACTCGTTGTTAGGGAGAACGCCTTGCAGCTAATGTCTCGCCAAGCATCCAGCGCGAACATAACACCGAGCGTCCAGCGCGAACGTAACACTGCCCTCTTTCTTCAAGATTGAAGATTCTGGGTACCAAAAATGGTCTCTTGCCCTACCTCGAGCTGCTGCCACGACTTACCAGGCCCCATTTTTCCCCGATCTCCACCTACGATTTTTAGCAGCGCCAAGTTTTTTTAATTAAAATTTTTTTATATTTTTTTATTTCTATTGAACTTATTTTGAAAATCAGGTTCCTGTTAATAAAAATTTTTTTGAGACGCTGCCATTTTTTATTTTTCATTTTTTTAAATTCTAGGTCACGCGATAGCCACATTCATACAGATTAAGAATCTTTTTGGTTTTTTTATTTCAGATGACTATAACGGCTGTAATCATGTTTGCCACAAACAACAATTTTTTTTTAGACATCCTGGTTGGACTACTATAACTCCGAAACAAATAAATATTTTTGTTTGAAAAAAATTCAGGATATATTTGAAATGTTATTTGATAAACGTGCAAAGTTTAGAATTAATATGTTTTATACTTTTCTTTAAAAAAATTCGCCAAGAATTGCCTTAGTTTCAAAGCGTAAATCTAGGAAAACCCCTTAAAAACCAAAAGAAATGGTTGAAAATAGCGCTTAAAAGCGTAATAAACCCTTAAAGCGTATGAGTCAGCAAGGTGAATGTACTCAGCATAATTACCATTTTTTCATCTTTTTATATGTATCGGTGTTATTAACTGTGTAAATAAATCTCGCATATACATAATCATAGTTTCTTCCTGTTTTTCTATTTTCGCTCTTTATCTTTTTTCTTTTTCGTTATCTCTCTCTCCCTCTCTCTCTCTCCCGCTCCCTCTCTCTCTCTCTCTCTCTCTCTCTCTCTCTCTCTCTCTTTCTCTTTCGGAATATGTCGATTGATGTCGATATTGTTACATTCGTCGCTCTCTCACTTTCTCACACTCGCGCACACGCAATAAAAGGACACTTCCGTAAAAATGAGAACAACTTTATACACAGAAATATTATGTACAACAGGAATTTAACTTAAGCGGCCAACTTAAACATTTCAATCAATAAAAAAAGGGAAAGGCTAATTGGAGCCCGGACGCAATACTTAGAGCGTAATAAATGTGTGATGTTTTTAAAAAACAATGTTAATGAACATAATATAAATTAATAAATTAATAATATAAATTAATTAAACCAAACGTTTTGGCCCACTTCGGGTCCTTATCAATAAAAATAATCAAAATTTTAACACATAAAGAGACATCGTAAGGCGGAGTAATACATACAAAACGCAACAGTAGACTTCTAATAGTATTACGATACGCTTACAATATTATCGAGTGGTTCGCAGATGACAATATGACTATGACTATAAGTTTCCGCATAGGTCAGACTCACCCCATTTTCCCCGATCTCCACCTACGATTTTGGGACTACATTGCGGATTTTCTTGAAGATAGAGAGCTGGCCAGGCTTCCTTCTTCTTCAACTTCCGCACGCCCTCATAGGATTTCCGCTCTTCTTCAACGTGAATTTCCTCAATGTTAGTGCTGCTTCAACGCAATCTTGCAAGTCTTCGGACAAGGGGGGGGGGGGAACTTTCTGAGGACCCAACCCACACAGCACCGAAAGATTGCAGAAACGTTGCATAAACCTTGCATTGAAACATTGTAATATTGCATAGAAGTTGCGAAATGTTTCTGCAATGTTACTGCAAGCCTGTGGCAATGTTGAAATGTCCGCCCTTAGAAATATTATAATGTAAGATTACAGTAATGTTACGGTGCAATGTATTTGTAATATTGAAATGCGTTGCTACAAATATGCAGAACGCTTCAAATTTAATAGATGAACTATGAGAATATATAAAGACATTCAAAAGAGATAAGAAAAAAAGATTGTAAATTTACGCAATTACAATGAGTTTTTTCTCGTCTCTGTTGGATGTCTTTATATATTCTCAAAGTTTATCTATTAAATTTGAAGCATTTTGCATATTAAAAAATTATTATTAAATTTTTGCTTT
>NW_021851634.1:103085-120885 GCF_003651465.1 Formica exsecta | reverse complement strand
TTATTATAAATTATTGAAAATAAAAAGTTATAAAAATATTTTAACAAAAAAAGTTGTACAAATATATTCTACAAAAATAATGATGTAAAGAATTGGGCCAAGAAAAAAAGAATTATGTTATAAAATTTTTTATTTTTCTCAACAATATTACATTGCAACTTGCAAGATTGTAACATTGCTGCAATGTAATTGCAATGTTCTGTGCTGTATGGTATGTCTCGCCAAGCATCCAGCGCGAACATAACACCGAACGTCCAGCGCGAACGTAACAATATGTATTTATTTCATTGTATACTTTCCACAGGACGCATAAAATGAAATAAATACATCTTTCAGCATCGAAGGGATAAGGAGACAATGACAAAAAAAAATTAAGATGTAGGAGAGAAGCGCAGCTGTAAAAGGAATATAATAGCGTTTTCGAACGTAGCAAGTTTAATCGCTTTCAGAGCGATTAATGACGTCATTGCATCGTCTCTGCCAATAAAAGGCTTGAATTTATAGTAAAATATAGTGATTAATTGAACCGGGTTGGGTTAACCCGTTCATTCGAAAACGCTATAAAATTCCTCTAAAGCCCGTATCAGATTATACATTGAGGCTTCAGATTGAAGATTGAAGATTAAAAATTGACCAAACGAAAGAAAAAAAATTTATTTTTCTTTATTCTGATCGGTTAAATTCCAATTTTTAATCTTCAATCTTTAATCTTCAAATGCGTTATCTGATACGGGCTTAAATAGGATATAGGAAGCGCCGTTAATACGAACGGACCTATCGCGTTCGACATGCGGATAATAATGGAATTTTAATGAACGATGCGTCGCAGCGTCGCACGGATAGTCCCGTGCCGTCCGCGAGCCGATAATGCCGATATCGCCTCGATAGCAATAATTGACGTCGTTGACATAAACATCGTTCGGAGGGGCCGATCCCCGGCGAACCAACGAAAGAGAGTGTAATTTGCTTGACAGAATTGCTAAGATGGCCGATATGATGGAATCGCCGCCACTATTCGACACGAACGAGACAAAATTGGATGATCTGGAGGACGACGACGAGGATATCTTCGCGTCCGCGGTCCAGGTATCCGCCAGATAGAAACGATCGACATTAGGAATCGAAATTAGGACTGGAATAATATAATCGAACGAGGAGTTCGTGCCTCGTGCGATGTTGCGAGACACTCGTGAGAGAATGCGATCTGTATTTATTCTGTAATGACACGCGATAATTTTTTCCCATCTATATAGGATGTTCAAAAAAGATTTTATCAAATTTTAGGAGTATGTAATACTCGTAAAAACAATCCAAAAAGTCTTAATGGGTAGTATTCCAAAAACCATTTACTTCCGAGTTATAAAGCATTTTTTGTTATTACAGATATAGAATTCATTTCGAGTATGCATTGTATGATTGTATTATTTTCAAGAAAAATGGATAGGACGTGGCGGTCCAGTTGCATGGTCACCTCGCTCACCGAATTTAAATCCATTAGATTTTTATTTATGGGGATATTTAAAGAGAATGATATACGCCACATCAGTTGACACAGAATGAACTGATACAGAAAATTAAAAACTGTTGTCAACAAATATGAAATAAACCTGGCATTTTTAAACATGTTTGATCTTCAATGAGAAAGCATGCCGAATAATGTGTTGGAATGAACAGAGGACATATTGAACATCTGCTATAGATAGAATTTATTTAATAATAGAAAATACTTTATAACTTGGCAATAAATGGTTTTTGGAGTACTACTTATTAAGACTGGTTTATTTTTACAAGTATTACATACTCCTAAAATTTAGTACCACCTTTTTTGAACATCCTGTATAAATGTGGAAGAAAAAATTAATCTCGTCAAAATTACATTGGTTTCAATATCCAATGGAGTAATGTTTCTACACGATTGATAATTTTGCCATCACACATAAGACTCACGATAAGAAACATTACAATAATTCATTGTGACATGCATAGACCAAAGTTTGTAAACTCGCACACAGATTGTGGTAACATCAATATATTTATAGGAACAGAGCCAATTGGAGGATATTTCACCTTACAATGGAGTGTCCAAAATTCAAGCGGAATTGCCGAAGCTATCTCTGCGAGATGCACCAGAAGAGAATTCATTTTCCTCCATGTCCAGTCCAGCTCCAGGTCCCTTGAGTCCTCCACTAGGACCGATGAATACAGATATCGGCGATCTTCATGACGTTCCTATCAATGATAATGCAGATACACTATCTACAAACATTATCCACTCTCGGTCTTTAGAAGAGGTATATTAAAATTGTATTAATACAATTGTGACTTAAATTGCTATTAAATAACTTGAATACTATGTTATTTTTTATATGTATGTAATATAGGTTCCAGCAGATGCATCTGAAGTTTTCTTAAAGATTACTGTCACTTCTCCTCAAAAGATAGGTGATGGAATGGGCGCCTATGTTGCATATAAAGTTGAAACAAGGACGAATATGCTTATCTTTAAAAAAAGGAACTTTAGTGTGATTAGACGTTTCAGTGATTTTCTAGGTCTTCATGACAAATTGACAGAAAAATATCTTAGAAACGGCAGGATAATTCCACCAGCCCCAGAAAAAAGCGTTATTGGTAGGAATATAATTTAATTTTGTAGTTTGTTTGCATAATTATAGAAAAATTACGAAGAATTGCATGTATATTATATATACATTAATAGGAACGACAAAAATTAAAATGTCTGGAGATAAGAGTCAAGAACAAAATTCGAGTTCTACTGAATTTCTTGAACGACGTAGAGCAGCTCTCGAGAGATACTTGAACAGAACAGCTGCACATCCTGTTCTGAGTATTGATCCTGATTTCAGAGAATTTTTAGAAGCTGGTAAGTAATAATATCTCTTACTAAATTACATAAGCGTTTTGAAAAATTATGTTTCTTCTGTATGAAAAGAAAAAATATTTTCAAATTAATATTTAATTTTCTTTTATAGATATAGAATTGCCTAAGGCTACCAATACATCCGCATTAAGTGGCAAAGGAGTGATGCGACTTTTCAACAAAGTCGGAGAAACTGTTAACAAGATAACGTACAAAATGGATGAAAGCGATATGGTGAGATTTCTTCAATATAAACATATATTTCTTCTTGCATGTATTTCCTATAAAGTATCGTGAAATGACTTTTTGTTGCTTGCATTAGGAAAGTAAGGTACGTTCATTTGAAATCAACATGTTGATTTGAATATTGTTTATTAGTATTTTAATCTAATTCACACACATGTTCTAAACACACTTAAAGTTACAATTATATTGTGATAAATTATTACATAATGTGGTACATAGTGTCAAATATATATAAAATTTAAAATAATGTCTGCCTATTTGGCAACAACAGTTATCTATTATATAAACATATAAAATATACAAAACTGTTTGAAAAAAGATTGAGTGAAGACGATTATCTATATTTCTTTACAGTGGTTTGAAGAGAAAACATCGCAAATAGATTCCCTTGATATTCAATTACGCGCGTTGCATTCCGCGGTCGATTGCTTAACAAATCAAAGAAGAGAATTAGCAAACTGTACCGGCGCTACGGCAAAATCGATTGCCGTCCTTGGTCATGGTGAACCGGGAGCATCGCTCGGCAGAGCATTAGCACAATTGGCCGAAACTCTAGAAAAAGTCGAGGTCATCAGGAAGACGCAAAGCAACAGCGATCTCTATCAATTTGGAGAAATGTTGAGGGATTACGTTGCGCTCATTGGCGCAATTAAAGTTGGTGTTTACGATTTACGATTGTATTTATGTTCTTCATTTTAGTTACATTCTTTATACGAGATGTTCCTCTGCGCAGGATGTTTTTCATGAGAGAGTGAAAGTCTTTCAAAATTGGCAGCACGCTCAAATGATGTTGAACAAGAAGCGCGAGCAAAAAGCGCGGCTCGAGCAATCCGGCCGGACGGACAAGACGAGTCAAGCGGCTACTGAAGTCATAGAATGGGAGGCAAAGGTGGATAGAGGTCAGGAAGAATTCGATAATATCTCGAAAATGATAAAAGAGGAAGTCGAACGTTTTGAATTGGTCAGAGTGCAAGATTTTAAGAAGCAGCTAATTGAGTATCTGGAGTCTATGCTGCAACACCAGAATCAACTCGTCAAGTATTGGGAGAGCTTCTTGCCGGAGGCACGAGCGGTGGCGTAAACACATTCCTCGTGTTGAAGAAAAAAAGAGTAATATACATTTTTAATATGATAATAAGGCCGATATCTACCTAACGCATAATGTTAAACAAGTAATTTATATGCTGTTTATGGATTTAAATTATTCGTTCAGTATCGATGAGCATAGCAATATTCTTTTTATTAAGAGGATTCTTAAGCTTGGTAGAAAGAACAGTTATATACGAAAAAAAAGTAGGAGCGCACACGTGCATTTAAGATTAGAAGATACTGTTTCGATTAATTTGAAAATATTCTAGTTGTACGAATTTAGTTAAAAAAGTTTCAGATTTTTATTACACTTCAATTATACATATATAGTATATATTCTCATTCTTTATGATTACTAATATTATATACATATTATACATAACTATATATATAAAATTATACAATTTGTTAAAAAATGTTACAGGATATAATAAAGATCAATTATATATATATACGGTTATATAAACATAGTTTTCCTCTTTTTCAAATTATAAATATCTAAATTGGATTAAGAATTGAATTTATTACAAATGTAATTACCAGAATAACATTAAATGTTACAGAAATTTTCTATACAATTTACGTTTTATAGTCTGTATTATACAATATTTTTGCAGGCGCAAAAATAATTATTAAAGAATAAAAATAATATATATATATATATATATATATATATAATTTTATTTATAACTATATATTATATTAGGGAAGACAGAGAGATATGAATATGTAGAATAATAATCTTTTACTTGCAATTTTTGTTTTTTACTATACTTTAATTTTATTCTTGTCTCAAAGTCTAAATGTATATTTGTATTTTTTTACTTTTTTGTGCACAAAATCTATTTGCTATGCAACAGGTGCAAATTTTCAAACGTCGGAAAAAGAATTAAAGTATCGTCGAAATGAACAGACTTAGGGTGCCATTACATGAAGCGCGGAAACGCGGAACGAGAAGGGAACCAATCGCGAGCGTAACAAAAACTGCAGAATGCTCGCGATTGGTTTCACTCTCGTTCCGCGTTCCATGTAATGGCACCCTAAGGCTGCGGTCGGGAAGACGCTAGAAATGCTTCGAAGCATTGCATTAACCAATCAAAATAAATAAATCTTTACTCTTTTTATCCTGATTGGCCAATCAAACGCTTCGAAGCATTGCATTAACCAATCAAAATAAAGAAATCTTTACTCTTATTGTCCTGATTGGTCAATCAAACGCTTCGAAGCATTTCTAGCGTCTTCCCGACCGCAGCCTTATGCCGGGATTACGATGAACTTGACGTAACGGGACGCGACGGGGCGTGAAGTGACGTAAAACCTAAAACACTCTTGTTTTATATGCGGCTAATTATGATCGACTTTACGTAACGTGACGTGAAGTATCAGAACTAGCGATGCGCGATTTTGAAGAAAAAACCGATATGGAAAGAATTAATAAAAATGAAAAAAATCGATACTAAATAATCGATTGTTGCAAAAGAAAAATCGAAAAATCGATATACCGGTTTTATTTTTTTTTAGTATTTAAAAACTAATTTTACAATTTTTTTAATATTAAAAATTTTTTTATATTACACCTACATAAAATGATATTTTAATTTTTCCATAATAAATATCTTGAATCGTATCTTGACTAGATAAGCAATCATTGGCTATTATTTAGAGGATTTTTAGAGTCTTGAAGAATTTTATTGAAATCTCTAGAAATCTTATAACTAAAAGCTTTTTTGGATTTAATCCTCTCTAGAGAGGATTTTTGCTTATACTCTCAAATCTAATTATTCACTTAACCGTTCTCACCTGGCCGAGTGGTGGGTTATTACCTAACCAGTGCCAATCAAACCGAAGAAGAAGAATGATACGGGCTTTAGGCTGCGCTGCGTTCCGATATTCACTGCCAGTACAGAAAATCTATAGTTTACGTCACGTACACTATAGATTTTCAGTACTGGGAGTTGGCAATGAATATCGGAACGCAGCCATAAGCTCGATAGTGATAGCGCATTAGTTACACGTACGTAGAGATTCTAAATTTTATGATAATGTAATGAAAAGTGGAATAATATAATATATCTTTTATATTACGTGTACGATGTCGTCCGATAACGAGAACGTTCAACTTCAGATGTATAAAGACGATCCGCGAATTCCTTGTCAATTCGGTGTAAAGTGTTATCAGAAAAATCCGCAGCATCATAGCAAGTACAAACACCCGCCAAAAAAAGAAATGGTATCGTACTCTTACATACAACTCTTAATTCGCAAAAAACAGTATACAAATCGTCAATAATTGATACGCTCTATATACAGGATGTTTCAGAAATACAAACTTTAGGGATTAGTTTTCCACACAAAAACAAGTAAAAGATGTCATATAAACATATGTCCGGAAATGCCTGGTTTATGAGTTATAATCGAAAGATTTCAACGACAAAAACTGATAGAATATATCTATAATGACCAATGTAATACATCTTCAGTTGTTTCATCTTTCAATTGTTTATCTATTCACAATTCATAACAAATGCTCAAAATGTCCTCCATCTGCTTGAATGCAAGCATGAACACATCGGATCATGGACTGTTGCATTCTTTCAAAGATCTCATGACGATTGCGAATGGTTTCGCAGGCATCTAAAATGCATTTATGAAGCGTCTCTTTATCTGCAATTTCAGTTACATAAACTAGGACTTTTTAGTGTCCCCATAGATAAAAATATAATGGACTTAGGTCAGTCCATGGTACTGAATTGAATGTAATTTTTCGATTATAACTCATTATCATTCAAATGCTAAACCAGGCATTTTCGGATTATGTTTATATGACATTTGTTTTTGTGTGGAGAGCTCATCCTCAAAGTTTGTTGAAGTATTTCTAAAACACCCTGTGTATTATAGAATTCTATATAATATGATTAAAATATTATATTGTAATATATAATATATAGAAATCTATGAATTGAGAGATACATTAAAGTTAACTGATATATCAATACGTAATCGCTATTATTTACCTTTTAAGAACATTGCAGATGAATCAAAGAGCTGAGAAAACGAGTACCAGCATAAAGAGAAAAAATCCCCTTAAAGATGATAAGAAGAGGAAAAGTCCACAGAGAAAATTGCAAAAGATATCTGAGTTCTGTCAAAAAAATTTGCACGATATGTCCCCGAGTCCGGAGAGAAACAACATCAGGAACAGCAACGAGGATGGTAACAAAAACTTTAATGTGAAAACAGAAGTGTCAGATAAAGATATGATAGTTGTGCAGACATCATCGAAGCAGTATGATTGTTCACTTGAATCAGTCGAGTGCAGCGTAGTTGAGAATATATTATCGACATCCAATGCCGATAATATGTCTGATGCTGAAAAAATTATTATGGATCTATTCCTGGTCGAGATGCCAATCGATTTTTTTCAGTTTTACGAATTTTGTAAAAGTATATCGAAAGATAATCCTCTTCTGGCATGTAAATCGGTTTCCTTAAAACTTGTCGGTCCGTACGACGTGCTGGACGGTAAAATAAAAGATTTTGAAAGTGCGAGCGATAAAGAAAAATACTTGATACACTGGAGATATTATTATGATCCTCCAGAATTTCAGGTTTGTATGATGAACAACATTTATTCTCAACAACTAACATCCATGAGAATAACATTATGTTTGTAAATGTTATTTGTATAAAAATACAAATCTAACAAAAATGTTATTTGTAGACCATTATAAAATGCGATGGCAAGGAAGAGTTACATTATGGTTACTGGCGAGATACCGCTACGGAGAAACCTGTGTTTGTAGCAAAAAATCGAGCAAATATAAACTGCATATTTGAGTCTGTTGCAGAAAATATATTTGGTGCTATCGAGTAAGTAGACTGAAAATTTCGAGAAAACTAATATATAGTATATATATATAGGGATATTTCGAAAAATTTAAAATCCAGATACGCCATTGTAAAGTACATTTGAAACCATAAAACTTTTGTTTAAACAATTTTTTCATATTTCTTTTTGTTTCAATAATATTCGCTTCGGAATGTAAAAACCGATTTTTTCTAAGGGGTTGTTTTCACCCCTGAAACCGATTTTTAGCACCAACAAAAAATCGTTTTGTTATTAGGGACTACTACTCTATAATTATGCAAAGTTTCAGATTTTCTTGAATTTTCGCGTTGCCGAAGGTTCCTTGTAAGTGTATCGAGCTGAAAGGAGACTATGTTGAGGAATAGATAAAAAAATTTTTTTTTTAAATGCGTTTCCTTCCCTAACACGGGTACTTATCATACAGCCCTCGTAGTTTGATTACATTTTGTAACTGAGTGCTGATTCGAATAAATTTCTTATCGGTATGTTACAGACGATTTGCAAAAGATATTAAAACAGATAGAAGAATCTGGTACTTCGGATGAGAGAAAGACGCCGTTCGCGAAACTTGACGAGATCGTAAGATTAGCGACGATAGCCGCGGACGAATGCGACTTTGGCACTTGTTTGGAGCTAGGACACGATCTCTTTTCAAACGGCGGCATTCACGTTCAAACAACGGTTTTACAAATGCTATCCATTGCCTATACCCATTTACAAAGGCTGCAGTTTTTAAAGATACTTAAAGCACATTTGAGAGACAGGAAGAGAGGTTGCGAATTAAGTGTGATTTGAAAAAAAAACTATTTGATTATATATTTATATAAAAAAAAGAACAATTATAACTTTTATATATATCGTGTTTTCAATATCTCTCTTGATTATATCGGCTATTGTTTTAGAGTCTGTTCTAATGCCCTTTCTGAATGAACAGATGACAAATTTTTGTTTAAAATTTTTAGAAAAGTTAGAAATTTTTAAAAAAGATTTCTAATTAGTTGATGCGGATACCATGATGCTTTCCAAATGTCGAAGAAAAAAAATTGTGAAAAAAATGTTAAATACTATTTAATAATGGTTATAAGATCATTTATACGAATTTAAAAAAATAAAATAATTTTATGAAAAAACAAACTAAAATATAATAAATTTATGTTCACGTTACAATTATACTGAAAGCTGTGATGCTATATATTTATCGGAGATTGTTTTTATTTTCTCTATATGTATCCTTATATAACAATGTAAGTCTACATCTAGACTTCTAAAGTTTTTCTAAAATTTTTAATGAATTTCTAAATGTGTGTATGTGCATAAGAAGAGTGCAACATATCGTTGAAAAAGAAGTGTCGTAAAAGATAGATAGTTCAATATATCACGTAAAAAATCAGATAATTCAATAAGACATTCAACTTAAAGTTCGAAAAGTTCCTTATTCAATACGATGTGTATTGTTAAAAAATCATCATGTATCGGCTGTTAATATTATGTTTCGAAAAATACCGCCTCATATACTTCGCATTGCGAAGACAATAGATAAGAAGTGAGGATATTAGACCTTCCAGTAAGAAGCTCTCTCGGAAAAATTCAATTTATTTCGAGCGCACGAGTAGCTTTCATCTTTGATTTCGTCTCGGATTAAACATTTTGAATTGGATGGATGACAACGAAATAACACTATTCATCTCGCACGTTAATACTATTTTGAGGATTTATTAAAAAAATATTTTTGATGAAGAATAATTCTTTATCTAATAAAATAAAATTTCGGTGTATGTAAAATCGGCGATTATTTAATTGAATTTCTTTAATACTTTGATGATAATATATATTTTTTAAGATATAAATATTTAATATATATCTGAATTTTTGCATTTTGTAATTTTAAATGTCATTTAAATTAAATGAATGAACATACGTTAAATGAGAGAAACGTATAAAAATATTCCGTAAACGCAATTTGTGTATATCACATAACTGAGCGTATGAATATCATTATAAACTGCTGAGATATGTAACTCGAAATAGAACGAACGGCGAGCAGCCAAAAATATCTTACGCTTCTACTTAGTCGTCGATGTCCAGTCGCTCCGGTTAACAGTGAAGTTTCGATGAAAGTGTTTCTTTGATAAAGAATACCAGACACACATACACGTGCACTGTCCTTCTAACAAGTAAATCATTCTCGATACATACATCAGTAGGCTATTTAGATAAGCGTCACAATTTCTGTTTAAGAATCAGGAAAGGAATTATTAATACTTTCGAAAGAATCGTATCACTAAATTTAATTAAATTAATTAATATCTGTTAATGCGAGGAACGTATATATAACAAAATTAATTGATGTTCAATTTCCGTAAACACAAATTGTTTACATCACATAACTGAGAGTGCGAATATCATATTAAAGCGCAAGAGTCATAGCTTCTTATAGTTTCTTATAGCTTCGATAATCCATAACATATATTTAATATGAAATGATATTTAACGAAGATGCGTGACACACACATTTTTTATTCGCTTGAAATACGACACGTGGAAAGCGTAACAAAAAAATAGTATCATTTCTCGCGTTCTTCTGTTCTTCTTGCGACTCGACGCTACGGCATTGACTTTATCATCGGGATTGAAATCACTAATTAATTGTCATTCTTGCAGAAAGAAGGAGAGATATGTCGAAATTAAGTAAAACAGATCCTACGGCCGGTGGAGATGCACCCTTCGTAAAAAATACCGATTGTGCCGATGACGCAATTTCGCTATCAACTATTGAGTCGAAATGTTCCGATAATGAAACTGTAGCCGCGGAAGAAGCTTCAGTATCGACCTTAAATGTACAGGCTGAAACCGAGCCTTTGGTAGAAGCGACAATAAATGACACACTCGGCGAAGAGATAGCTACAGAAAAAGCTGCGATATTTATCGACGCGCAAGAATCCGAAGTTAAAAATTTATTTCAAAGTGAAGAAATCGCTCTTCAAAATAAAAAAATGCCGCATTCGAGATCTGAAAAGAAGGTGAAAAAAAGAAAGAACAAATAATCGGATTATGGATTATAATCGACTGTAGATTTTTAAATTATTATTCTAATTATTTTTTTTAATTATTATTTCTTTATCAATCGTGTTCTCCCGTTGTATCTAGGCTGATAACTCATCGAAGCTTAATGCGAGAAACGACAACGCGACGCGTATATCCGATCTGGAGGCAGAAGTGCGGGTGAGAAAATTCGGGGAGAACGCGGATGACTGTCCTGAAAGAAACGATTCATCTCAGCATGATAATGGAGTTAAATCTCATCATATTCTTAGTAAAGAATTATCTGGTCATTTCCTGCATCTTTGCTATATGCATATAGCTCTTCTCATAAAACTTCCAAATAAATTATGTCTTTTAAATTATTTTTCTGTTATAATTTGTTATAGTTTTTAATTATTTTATTTAAGATTATAATTAAAATTGTTAAAACTGTTATATATATATATATATAACATTATTAGTAATCAATCCAACACTAACAACACACATCCTGTGGATGTCTTTTGGATATGTGTATCGTTAGGGAAATAGTATTGTATATAAAATCCTATAATTTTTCTACAAAAAATCATTTTATCAGAACAGAATCTTGCCTTTTTCGATACAAGCTGTTTAAAGATTCGTGGATCTTTCAACTTTTACATAAGAATCTGATATCAACTGATATGATTGTTTTATGATCTTCCGATAGAAAAGAACGAAGGAGCGTGATGATTATCGAAAGAAGCTGGAAGAAACGGAGATGAAGCTGGCCGCGTTGCAGGCGTCCTGTGAGGCAATAACAAATCACGATGATGCCGAAGACATTCTGCAACAATCGGTGGAGCAATTGCGCGGTCAGCTGGCGCAGACCGCATTGATGTACGAGGAGCGGAATCGCGTGGCGACGAATCAGGAGAGTCAGATTAACGCCCTGAACAATCAAGTGGCTTCGTTGAAAGAGGTGGTATCGATCACGCGAGATCTGCTGCAGATCCGTAACATGGAAGTGAAGCAGTTGCAAGTGAGTCGCGGTGATCTTATCCTCATTCCCTTGACGATATTTATATGCAACAGTATATGTATGTGTTAGAGAGAGATACAATATACATAAAATCTAAAAGAACTATCCAAAAACAAGACAAGATTCTTTTTAGGAAAAAAAAATTCTTTCTCAGTTCCTTCTTTGATTAAGGCTGGTGATTTGCTTCGAAGACTTCGACATTCAAAGCTTCGAAGGTTTGAAGACTCGAAGTTTTGGCACTAAAATCTTCGAAGATCGAAGATTTGAAGCTTCGAACCTTCGAAACTTTAATACTTCAATCTTCGAAACTTCGAAGAATCAAAATTACACAATTATTAATTTAATATAATAGTAATAGTACCGCGATATTACTATCAAGGTACACATTTATAAAATTATATAATAAAATCCGAATCAAATTTCTAATGTTGCAATAATTAATGCTGAATAATTACATATTTTTTGAGCATATATATTAATTAATTTCTTTTATTTATAATATTTATAGCATTTCTTGAATGAATTTGCCATTCGCACGAATATATTCTTCAAAGTTGTCAAAAGTAACAGCCCTACTTTTCAATAGTTCTCTCTTTTCTATTTTAAAAAAATTTTTTTAAATAAAGAAAAATACTCAAGAAAAAAAGAATTCGAGATTTCGCAAATCAAGACTTCTCGTACACATATACACAAATTGAATTAATTCCTTTTGACTTATCTCTATTTGAAAGTGTTTCTTATATCATCGCTGACAAGTGTGCGTCAATAGAGGGAGAAAGTGATCCAGAATTATTATATTTTTGAACTAACATATGTGATATGCGTTGTAGACTGAAGTCGATAATATGGAGAAGAAAATCTCCGAGGAACGCGATCGGCATAACGTGATGATTAGTAAAATGGATGCTGCGATGCGACTTAACGCGGATCTCAAGAAGGAATACGAAACCCAGCTGTCCTTATTTCAGAGTCTTCGTGAGAAATACGGCGAGAAAATTACTCTGCTGACCGCGGAGAAACGAGCCCTCGAAACAGCCGCCTCTGCGCCTGAATAAAGATTTTTTTATTTGCACGTCCTCGACATCGTTAATAGATTTGGCACACAAATTCCTTTTTCATCGTATATATATGTTACCTGATATATTATCAAATAATATAGTATGTTAATAAAAACTATATTTCCTCGCTCTTTCTCTCTCATGTGATTTCCTAATAAATTAATTCCAGCCTTTCAAAAAATACTAAACTTGCATTCTGGCAATTCGTGCAATAAACAGATGCTTGTATTATATATATTTGTAAGTCTCAGATTAATACTTTTGTATTAACTTGTAATGATGATTAAATTAAAACTATAAAATTGGAAATATAAAATTGACTTTTAGTCTATATAATTATATAGTTCCACATGATTTTGCAATTTTTAATACAATGCAAGAAACAACAACGTAGACAAGAATTGTCAGCAGATTTGTAATTTTCTGCGTATGTGTTAGAAATTTACTTTTGTCAACTGTGTATAATTTGCACTTTGCATTAAAAGTTTTAAGTTCATGTGAAACTAGCATGCATATAATGCTTTGTGAACGAATATCGCAAAATCTCTAAATTGAATTCTTAATTGAATTATATATAAATTCTTGCTACGTCTTGAATTATATACAATTGAATTATATATAAATTTTTTCCATATCCTTTTAGGATCAGGAATAGAAGGTGGAGCGCAATTGGCAAAGCAAAGTAGACGATACCGATGATTTTATTTGTCAAACGAATCATGAAAATAAAAAATGTGATATTATACTTTAATATTTCTGCAACATTATTTTGTGTAATATGTGTCACTAAGATACATACAAATATTATTAATATATATTAGAATTATTATTTTAGGCAATTGTTACTTGAAGTATTTATTTTTATTTTTATAAGATAATATATTCCCACTCGGCATATAATATTTCTGATACATTGCTGCAATATTCCATTCTGGTAAAAATAATTATAATATTATTAACCGCATTTTGCAGGCTTTATATACGCTCATGACAAAAATTTGAATACGGGTACAAACAGTGAATAGCGCGCCGCATAGCGGTAAGCAAATAAACTATAACATTAATACTAGTTACAAAAGGACATTCTGAAAGATTTCAGAAATATTGCAAATGCAATATTTTAAAAAACATGATACAGGTACATTTCCGAAATATTTCGGATGCAAAGTTACAATTGAAATATTAATGAAATATTTCTGTACCATTTTCAAACATTACAGTATTTCAGCAATATTACATGCCGAGTTGGTTGGGGATAAACTTTACGAAAATAAGATACTTATCAAGATATTTATTAAAATAATATTAAGAGATATATTTAAAAATATGTGCTTTTGTATGCATATATATTCATTAAATTTTAATATGAAAAATTAAGAAAACACAAGAAAGACGAAGTATTTATTTTTATTTTTATAATACAATACTTTATTAAATTTTGATATAAAAAATTTAGGAAATACAGAAAAACAAAGTATTAAAAAAATAAAATTATAAAATATTTTTTTTTATTAGAGGACGTCTTAAAACTAAACTTAAGGTTTAAAACTGAACTTTTCAAAATAAGATTTGACTATGAACAAGGGCCATAAGACAAAAACTGTATTCATATTTATTCTCTTTTATTCTAGATCATCGTAGAAACAAGCATGAGACTTCTTTGTATACCATGGCTCTAAAGCCTGTATCAGATGCATTGAAGATTAAAAATTGATGAAGATCAAAAATTGGAATTGATTAATCACAACAAAAAGAACTAAAATTTCTTTGTCGTGATTGATCAAATTTCAATCTTGAATCTTCAATTTCAATTTTCAATGTATAGTCTGATATGGGTTTAAGATCCATACAGTATACAAAAAAAACTTAAGTAAATAAATGAACTTTTTCGTGCTTATTGTTTACGTCTTACAATTAATCCATGAGAATACTTGGATATGATCGTTTACTGTTTATATCTTATTGTTTAAGTTTTTGTGCACTATGGGCCTAAGCATAGTATACAGGGTGTCCGGTAATAACTATATCTCGTGTGCAAGTAGTGGGTTAAACTGAATATAAGAAAGTCTTATACTATTTTGAAATTTCTGCTATAATTAATGAGAATATAATAAAAAATCATAAAGGTTTACAATGTTAAATAACAATAATAATATATAACGGGCTAGTAGAAGCCTTGCGTAAGATTAAGGACGCAAAATAAATATAAAGATTAAAATTTAATAATTTAATAAATTAAATAAACGTTTCGGTCTATCGTCAGGCTATCTTCAGTACAGATAAATAAAAAAAAGTCAAATGTCGTCAGTAACTGAAAATTAATACATAATAATCATTGTGATACAAATTTCAAAAGAAAAGTGGATAAAACGGTACATGTAAATACAGACAAAACATACGTTACAAATTAAAAAAAAGTCAAATGTCGTCATGCTCAGAGTCTAATGTTAACATCAATCATGCGCTTAAAACGCAAATCTCAGGTGGAGCTTTCTATCGGTTCCGGCCGTTAGGAAAGATGCAGAATTTAAGATATAGTATAATAAGTCGCAGCCCCTATGCCAGAAGAAGGGCACAATTATCGGTCTAACAAATAGAGCTTTTTCGCTTTCTCATCCGGGATCTCAACAAAAAAACCTTGAGCTAGTGATTAATATTCTTCTTAATAATGGTTATCCACTCCCTCTCAGTTTCCAAGTAATGAGGGAACGTTTATATTTTCTCGTTTTAAAAACATCGAATAAAAACACTAACTCTTCAAATAATCACACAGATATGAATAATAATGAAAAAATATCTTATTTTAACATCCCATACATTCCTCTAATCTCTGAACTTTTTAAAAAGGCCACAAAAGATTTAGACACAAAAATATCATACACGGGAATAAACAGACTTAGTAAGTTCATAAAAGTGCATAAAGATGCATTACCGAAAGAACTACATAACAATGTATAGTTTATAAAATTTCTTATTTGGATTGTGATGCAATTAGACTCCGACCATAATAACATTAGACCTTTTTTAATTTATAACGTATGTTTTGTCTGTATTTACATGTACCGTTTTATCCACTTTTCTTTTGAAATTTGTATCACAATGATTATTATGTATTAATTTTCAGTTACTGACGACATTTGACTTTCTTTTATTTATTTGTGACTGAAGATGGCCAGAAGATAGACAGAAACGTTTATTTAATTTATTAAATTATTAAATTTTAATGATTAGATTTATTTTGCGTCCTTAATCTTACGCACAGCTCCTACTAGCCCGTTATATATTATTGTTAATGAGAATATAATTTTCAAAAAACGGTCAATTCGCGCAAGTATAAGCGCGCGGCGAGAAGAGATAGTCCATTGTTTATATACAGGGTGATTCAAAACAACCTTCTGTCCTTACAATGTCATATACTTGACTCAATTCTAAGACGATTTTTCCTTTGCCAAAATTTTTTCCGAGGCTTAGTTTTCAAATTATAAGCCAAAATAGTTAACGAATTACGGGCCGCGTACGCGAGGCAGGCAGGGGCGGCGCAACTCACCGTCCGATGCTGGTGATTACGTGAAGCGCTCGCTGCGATCAACTGTTTGCTACATGCGATGGGGTGTATGTGTGAGAGAGAACGCGCGCGCGCGTGCGTATACGCGTATACACACACATACACATTCTCTCTCTCTCCCTTTCTCTTTCTCTCTCTTTCTTTCTCTCTCTCTCTCTTTCTCTCTCTCTCTCTCTCTCTCCCTTTCTCTCTCTCTCTCTCTCTCTCTTTTACAACCATCGCGTGTGGCAAACAGCTGATCGTACACACGCTCTCTTTCTCTCTCTCTCTCTCTCACTCTCTGTCTTTCTCTGTTATACCCATCGCATGTAGCAAACAGTTGATCGCAGCGAGCGCTTCACGTAATCACCAGCATCGGACGGTGAGTTGCGCCGCCCCTGCCTGCCTCGCGTACGCGGCCCGTAATTCGTTAACTATTTTGGCTTATAATTTGAAAACTAAGCCTCGGAAAAAATTTTGGCAAAGGAAAAATCGTCTTAGAATTGAGTCAAGTATATGACATTGTAAGGACAGAAGGTTGTTTTGAATCACCCTGTATAGTTGCAACGTGCGACGTTGGGATTAAACATCAAATGTTTAATTATATATTGCGCTTAGCAACCGAATAACAGTGAGATTTCTTAAAAACATTTTGTCCTCTGAGACACGAAAAATAAATCCGAAAGAAAAGTGTTAACAACGTTGCTGCGGTAAAACTAAAGAAACTTGTGAGTGTGAATTGCGCGAATAGATGACTTACTTATAATATTTATATCAGTATACATGTATTTTTCTCTACTAAATTTAATTAGATCCGTTATCAAAGAAGAATTATTATCAGAAATAAAGACATTGAAGTAGGCATTTTGAAATTTAAGCTTATTGTACTACGTCACTGATATGTAAGTAAAATATCTTTTTATTTTAAATACTTCTTATTCCTTCATCATACACAGAATACCGTTAATATATTACATCTTAATATATTACATGGTTATAATAAAATATACATATTATAATATCCATCTTATATCTGATTGATAAATATTATATATAATAATAAATAATATTC
>NW_021851634.1:99880-102402 GCF_003651465.1 Formica exsecta | reverse complement strand
TCTCTCTCTCTCTCTCTGTCTTTCTCTTTTATACCCATCGCATATAGCAAACAGTTGATCGCAGCGAGCGCTTCACGTAATCACCAGCATCGGACGGTGAGTTGCGCCGCCCCTGCCTGCCTCGCGTACGCGGCCCGTAATTCGTTAACTATTTTGGCTTATAATTTGAAAACTAAGCCTCGGAAAAAATTTTGGCAAAGGAAAAATCGTCTTAGAATTGAGTCAAGTATATGACATTGTAAGGACAAAAGGTTGTTTTGAATCACCCTGTATAGTTGCAACGTGCGACGTTGGGATTAAACATCAAATGTTTAATTATATATTGCGCTTAGCAACCGAATAACAGTGAGATTTCTTAAAAACATTTTGTCTTCTGAGACACGGAAAATAAATCCGAAAGAAAAGTGTTAACAACGTTGCTGCGGTAAAACTAAAGAAACTTGTGAGTGTGAATTGCGCGAATAGATGACTTACTTATAATATTTATATCAGTATACATGTATTTTTCTCTACTAAATTTAATTAGATCCGTTATCAAAGAAGAATTATTATCAGAAATAAAGACATTGAAGTAGGCATTTTGAAATTTAAGCTTATTGTACTACGTCACTGATATGTAAGTAAAATATCTTTTTATTTTAAATACTTCTTATTCCTTCATCATACACAGAATACCGTTAATATATTACATCTTAATATATTACATGGTTATAATAAAATATACATATTATAATATCCATCTTATATCAGATTGATAAATATTATATATAATAATAAATAATATTCATTGTCAGTTCATTTATCATATAGTTATCATTAAATATATATACTTGCAAAAGCTGTAATTAATTTTATCATCTACATCAGATATATTTTTCAAAAATGTGATTCTTGTTGCGCATTTGTAGCGGATATACAGGATATCTCATTTTAAATGACAACCTCAAATATTTCTTGAACAATGCATTTTAGAGAAAAATGTTTTAGACAAAAGTTGTAAGCTTCAAAGGAGGCCAATAGATAGTATTATGGTGAGATTATCGAAAACTAAATATTTTACAAGATATTTATTTTTTATATCAAAATATGTCAGATTAAGATATAAAATAACTCTTAAAATACTTAATGAAAAAATACTTTATTATAATGTTTTGAAAGGCTCTCGAGATAAGCTACAAGAATATGTAATGAAAAATAGGGGGTTTTATTTAAAAAAATTGACTTGGGCCCTATTGGGCCCCCGATCCAAAATCTAATAAGATCGTCTATTAGCCCCCTTTGAACTCTACAACTTTTGTCTGAAACATTTTTCTCTAAAATGCATTGTTCAAGAGATATTTGAGGTCGTCATTTAAAATGGGACACTTTATATAATACGATATTTTTCGGTGAGTTTCAAAGACGAGTAATAAGCTAATCAAATTTTATACAGGGTGTCTCAGAATTCGCGCACACGAAATGCACAGCGTGATTATCCGTGCCAAAAGAAACAACTTTTTTCTCTGGCAGTATTACGTCTGAACAATACTTTTTAAATGAGAGTTATTTTAAGTTAACGAATGAGCGCTCTAGATTACGCATGAATCAGGGGCAGCGCGCGAACGGCGTGCGTGGCGCGTGAGCGTGTGTGTATGCTATTTACTATTTTGCTAAAGATTTTATAAGAGTTATGCATGATATCTAAATATTGCTATTTTGAATACAACCTATTTATGCCGTGCGCGCACCGCCCCTGATTCATGCGTAATCTAGAGCGCTCATTCGTTAGTTTAAAGTTGCTCTCATTTAAAAAATATTGTTCAGACGCAATTTTGCCAGAGGAAAAAGTTGTTTCTTCTGGTACGAACAATCACGCTGTGCATTCCGTGTGCGCAAATTCTGGGACACCTTGTATATTATTTATCAAAATTTTCCATTAGTATCAAAATATGCCGAATCTTATATGCGTATCATAATATTATTTATATAAATTAATAAAGAAGAAATCTTAATACAATTGATTATGTTGGAGATATTGAGATTTAAAAAAAGGTAAAAAAAAGGCGCCAAGTACACGCGCCACTTGTGAAGAACTATATTTATATATATATTTATAAAATAGTGTTATTTTAAATTATTGAAAATAAAAACTTATAAAAATATTTTAACCCCAAAAAATGGTACAAATATATCCTACAAAAATAATGATATCAACAAATTGCGCCAACTGAAAATAAAAATTAAACAAATATTTTAACCGAAAACAGTTGTACAAAATAGCTGTTTTAATTTCTTACAAAATAATAATATTAAAAAGTTGCGCTAACTAAATAAAAATTTATGCTATATATATAAAATTTATTTATTTCCAATATGAAAAGAAAAGATATATCCAAAAATACAAAACACAGAAAACAAAATAAAAAATTGATAGAAAAATTAAAACTTAGAAATTAATATAAAAAATTAAAAATCTATACAAAAATTAAAAATTAATACAAATAAAAAAAAAATAGAAAAATTTTAATTAAAGAAACTTCGTT